>NC_092591.1:40207500-40507500 GCF_047663525.1 Anas platyrhynchos
TAGCTTGACTGTTTGGCTGTAGTTGAGCTTGTCATTGCGTTGTGCAGTGCCTCAACTTCCTTGTTTGCAAAATGGACCTCATTTTTAAAAGTTCTTTGGAATCCCTGATCAGAAAGTGCTGTATCAGATAAACATGAGCCATACACAGTTCTTTGTTGCCTTGCATCTCCCAGATTGCTCTAGCAGAGAGGTAAGTCCCCACTGGAAATGCAAGCTACTATATAGGTATTCTTGGAAGAATTAGAAACTGTATTTTCCTTTTCCAGGAGAGAAAACAGTCCCAAAACAAGCAGAATTCTCTGTCCATATGTGTACCACAACCCTGGAATTCATCTAAGTGTTTATATTTAGGTATTTAGACACTTAGGTATGCCAATAGCTGCATGCCTTGCTTCTGAACTACAGAAAAGTCTGAAGTTTTCCTAAATCTCTAGTTCACTTAATATTTAACTCCAGGCCTTGAATTTTGGCCTTCTAGAATATTTGACAAATAATCCAAATAGGTTTACTACTCCCCACTGTGCCATAAGGACACAAAAATCTGTCAGGAGGCAAATCCTGCACAGGAGACTTTCCTAATCAGCCTATGTGTATTGTATGCAGGAGCAGTTCCAGAATCCAAACTCCCAAATCCTATTATTTCAGTAGGTACCTCATGTCCAAATGCCCTAACTTTGTACATATGACCCACACTACTGTCTAAAAGATGCAGTTTAGGGAATGTGAAATAAAATTCACCAGAAGTAATTGTTGGCAGGAGACAAAAGATGAGTGAGCACCATAGCTGTGCAGACTTCTTCATGGGGAAGAAGAGTGGAGGAACTGATATTAGCGTTGCACCGTGCATACGCACTGTTCACAGTTAGCACTCCTGTGGAGTCAAGCTTAAACATGACAGGCTGTGTGGACCAAACACAAGTTTAAGCTTGCAGACAGAAAGTATTTTCCAGGGCTGTTTCTCCTGACCTTGCACATAGGCAGCAAAGTGCTTGCTTCAGAAGAGGAATTAGGCACAAGCACTTGAAAACACATCTTTCTTGAGTCAGATTCCAAACTTTGATGAGATTCAATAATTGCTCTGTGAAAATCCTGCCGCTGCTTTGATGAGTTTCAGCAATGATTTTTTTTACTTGCCTGCCTACACTACATATTTTCCTATTATATAAAATTAAAAACATTTGAATAATACATTTCTGTAAACCATAAAGAAAATGTTTGAAGTGCAACAATTCTATTTTTAGCAATGTATGTTACAAAAGCAAATATTAATAATGCTCAAGAGTATTATACTCTTCATATTGATATAGCTGTCAACTACAATAATTTGCATTTAGCAGAAATCCTCAGTTATAAGTAGCTTTTCAATAATTCTGTTCTATCTGGAGACTGGAAAGGTATTTCAAGTGGCTACCTGACCCAGATGTTTATTTCAGACATAAAAATGAAAAACATCTAATTCCCAAGTAAAAAGTAAAATGAAAAGGAAACAAAGATTTTATTTTCCACTTGCCTTTATATATATATGTATATATACACATATATGTGTGTGTGTGTGTGTGTGTATTAGAAAACAGGTGCAAAGTAAATATTCAATTTTAGCTTTACTGTAGCTTTTTTAATCTCACCATTTGCTTCTTAAATTGGCTTCCTATGCCTACCTTATGAGTAACAGAAAATATCCTTTATTGAACAGTTTTTGTCTACTAAAATATCAAGCAAGAATGGCAAAAAGTACGTAAAAAAGAGCTGTCTGGAAGATAAGTGATTTGAAAAAGGCAATAAGAATCCAAGTGCTTTTGACATCTATAATTTCACATTTTTTAGGGATTTTTACATTATTTAACTTCTTTATATTAAGGACTTGTTGGCTATTTGTCACTGTTGCATGAATTTTGCTTTATTTTTTAAAAAAGTCATTCAGAAATGTATTACGGTGTTTCCTAAAGTTACAACGATTGTTTGGCTTTGTTATACAGTTCATTCAGTAAAAGAAGTTTTGGATGAAGGAAAATATGAAAATAGGTATATTAAGAACAAAATATCTTGTTATTTCTGCTTACACAACTGCTGTTTTAAAAGCCATCACTTTTGTATTTCCTTTCAGTGACAGTGTCCTCTGCAGGTAACTGAAACCTGCATGCACAGGGAATTCACATGCTGAAAGTGGGCTGCAGAGGAGGCTCCAGTCTTGACCATCTAATTTTTCAGCTACTGGAATAGAAAGAACTTCTTCATTCAGGTTACCTGAAATCTAGATTATGTGCACAGACCTAAATGGAGCAGAACAGAGGGAGGAGCGTAGGAGGGTTGCAGGGAATGTATGCCTTTCAACAGTGCCAGGGAGTGCATATATAGTGGTACAACATGCTCAAACATATGGGCATACATTTGGATGCATCTGTTTTGGATGCCCAAGCTGAGAGACCTAGAGAGCTGAAACTTCAGCAGACCTTGGGAAGTAGCCTCTGAAAATCAGGCCTTCTATATTGTCTCAGGGTATGCACGTAAAAGTAAACACTGTTAATCACCAGTCAGGTTTGAAAATTGAGACTGGAGAATAGTCTACAAACTGGAGTTAGAAAAAGTAATGAATAGAAAATCAGAGGTTAGTGTTCTAGGCTTTTTTTTTTTTTTTTTTTTTTTTTTTTTGAATCCAATCCAAAACCTGAAAACAAATCCTTAATAACTGGAATGGAATAGTTGAATATCAGGGGTTTTACTTGGGTTTGGTTTGTACACAGCTGAGAACTGTCTTTACAAGGACTTATCTGGATGGATCTGGATGAACCTGTGGTATATTTCTTTGATAGTTTTGACTTTCTCTAACATGATGTTCAAGATGAAAACATTCTCCTTTGCAAGCCTTTTCATCTGTTAATCAAACCAGTGTATAAATCAAAATAAAATCAATTAGAATACAATCCTAGAAAATAGATGTCTGACCTTAAGAGGAACTATCTGAATACCTTACTAATGTGGCCACATACATCAGCCCAGGTAATATAGAAGTGTTCTAGATTTTTCCTTAGTGATGTGTATTCAGTATAAACTAGTTTGCTATGAAAAATAAAATGACAGCTTTAGCTAGATTCGGGATTTCTTTTCCACAGATTCAGTTCTTTGATCACGAACTACAGTACACTGAAGTTTTGCTATTGTCAACATATTGTACATACACAGTGTGTTTATTTTTGTGCACTTTTAAGGTATTTAACCTTAATGTCTGCTTCTTTAAAGCAGAGAAACTGTGGCTCAGCATCTTGAATTGTCAAAGCAACCTATTGCAGATTTCTTTTTATAGATGAAACGAAATGTCCAGATGATGAACGCTATTCACAAAGTGACTGCTGTGGCAGCCATATCATGTTTCAAAGTACACATGGCTGTGTAAATAGAAACTACTGAAACTTGCAGTGACATGTAAAACTTTTTCCATGGCATATGAACCTTTTTGTCACCTAAGGAGATTCAGCTAGAGCTTTTCCTAAAACTGCAAATGTTTTTGTTTGCTTTTTTGTTTGCTTTTTTAATATCACTTCACTGTATTGGCCAAAAATGAGATATTCCTGTCCCCCTTGAGACCCTCAAGTTTAACATTAGAAGAAGTTTTGTGACAGTTTAGTAAACCTTTAATGAGATTTCTTTTTGTGACAGACAGATGTAAATGTATCCCTCTAATCCTATCCTTTCGGGTCTTTGTCTGCAGATGAATGTTTATAATTAGTAGTTGCGTTCCCCCCCACCCTTCATAAAATTGTATTCTTCATAAATTCATCATCTTTTTTTTGTTTTGTTTTCTCAAAGTACCAGCAGCCCTGACAAGCCTCCCTTTGTTCTTATGTTTATAAATAATTTATAATGTAGAAATATCTCTTCTTAGTCTTAAAAAATAAACTAATGGTTGAACATAACATACTGCCAGGAGCAGATCTACCACTAGCTTTAGAAAAAAAGAAAAAATAATAATAAAAAAAAAAAGCTTCGTGCTTAACAAAGAGAGAAGGTAGGAACATCACATGGAAATCCATTTATCTGAGTGAACACTGATTTTTGTTTGCTGATGCTAAATGCGTCTGAGCTACCCTCATCTTATGCTCTGTTTCAGCTTTTCTGCTTCTTTTGCAGACTACACACTTCAATTCACTCCATAAAAATGTAGCTTCTTTTAAATGTTCTGAACACACAAAAGGCTACAGCATGGACTAAGTTATCAGCATGAATGTGTTTATACCGGTGCAGGTTATTCCCCTGGGGAGTACAGCAGGCCTTATACTGACGCTCAGTTGACGATTGCTATACATGTTGTAGACATACTGCTGAAGAAAATCATACAGCTATCCAAGAAATTAAGTCTATAATAAATGGCCTATGGCCCTGCTGTTGTTGTTGGGATTCTTTTATGAAAATGCTCAAGTATCTGCTGCAGTAGCAGATACTTTGTCACAAAGAGCAGCATATGCAATCAAACTCTAAGGAACATGAACTCAAATCAGACCTGAAGTACATGGAGTTTCAGCACCTACTGGATGTCAAGGAGAGATCCAGTTTCCAAACATGACACTTTCTTAATGTTTTAATGCAGCCACAACGGGAACAACATTCACATAAAAGGCTGGAATTCTTGTTAGTTAAGGTAAATATAACTGGACTCAATATTAATCTGCCTACTACAGAGAACTCTTTATTTTGCTGCAGGTTAATGTGTCAGAGGAGATGGCTGAAAAGTCACTATGTGATATACTGAAAACATATTCAGGTCTTCTAAAATAACTGCCCTAGCATGCAATTCAGATAGGGATCTCAGCACTGCCTCACATCTTCTGCTAGGATTTTGAACCAAAACAAGAGATTACTTGGTAAAGTGCATTATCTCACACCTCAGAAGGTTACCTGTAGCAGTGACACAAGTGAGCCGACCACTTACTACCACACTGCTGTGTGGTAACATCCCTGGAAGCAGGGTAACTGCCCTCATAATTACACAAAAGCAAGCAATTTGGGCGATACTTTGTTTTACAGGAAGTGACTGTAGCTCGATTTTCAGATACCCTACTTTAAGCGAACTTCTCACCAGGCAGTAATCTGCCTGTCCTCTGCAAACTACAAGCAATGTTTGCCTCCTCTTAAAGCACATTATCACAAGTAGCACTGGTAACTGTGGCTGAGTCTGCAGTGCTATGCAATTTAGGGATAGGAAGTAAGTGAAAATCAAATACCTTATCCAAGGTCTACATACAGTAGAAAAAGGGAAATTTAGGCAGATATGCAATTCAGATGTAAGAATACTCTTGACCTGCAGGGCTCAGCTTTGGATCTAGTAATTTAAAGGAGGGTTGGAGCCAAGAATTTAGTTTGATTTTGCAAGAACCAGGCCAGCTGCCCTTTGTAAATTATTCATTCTTGCTTTTGGCTGGTTTCTGACTTTGTAGGGTGGAATGAGTTTTGGCCAGAAAGAACATTCATGCAAAATCTTTTGAAATGACTGGTTAAGGAGCTCTTTCTGAACAGAAGATTTCACCCCTAGCAGCTCAGAGACAAATCTGCTTGCACAAAAACAGATTGGAGAGAGACAGTTTAAATCTCAGTCAAGTGTCCAAAATCAATCTGAACCTCCACCCCCCTTTTTAGGAGTTTGATCTTCTAATCCTGTACCTTCTCTCACCCCTTGCTTTTAACAGAACAGGATTCTGAGCTTCTGTTAAAATACATTTTGTGATAGTCTGTAAATCTCTGCTGAGTTTGCTGCTGCCTTCAGATCTTACAGGGTATCATGCTAAGACTCAATGTTTTTCAGGAATTGTACATTCAGAACGGAATCCTGGTTGAAGATGCCTGGGTGCACACATTGTAAAGAAAGCAGGAAGACAGACCTAAAATAGAGCATGCATCAAGACCAGAATTTCATCCAAAGGTAGCATGCTTGTGAGGAGACATTTGAAAGCTTAGTGCAATCTTTTGAAAGAAACCTTTCAGGTTCCTGGGGATTGCATTGGATCAAGATAGAAACTTATGCCATAGGAAGGGAGGATGAGGTTGAAGGAAATGAAGTATTTTATTGGAAAAAAGGGAAAAATACCGAAGTGGGGAGGAGTATAACCATGTACATAGTGTAACAAATGGGTATAAAAGGATCTCAGACAATTGTTTGACAGTGGTACCTTCTTGCTTCCATGCTTTTGATTCTAGCAGAGATGTTAACCCTTAAATGGATTTGGATTTATGTAACTGTAATCTTCAATCTATTGCATCTTCACAGTGAAATGTCTGTTTAATGATGCTGATATATTAATTTTCAAGTTTTAACTCTATCATCTTTCATGACTATATAAAACATTGTAATTGCAACACTACTTTCTCTTTGTTAAAATATTCCCTTTCTGCTCTGTTGCACAAGTAAAAGCACTTCCAAATGTATTCATAACCTACTCTAGTCTGTTCTGCTCCATTCCAAATTTTAGCTTGAATAAACACCCCAACACCCAAATGACTAGAGGAGAGATCAGGACCCAAACATGTACCCAGATTTCAATTTTTATCAGATTCTAAAATGGACCAATCAAAACTTCCACTGTAACATACTTGATTTTGGATGGTTTCAATACCTTGATCAAAAGTTTTAACCCTTTTCTGGTTATAACAATGTATCTTTATAGCACTGAAACTGTCTGGATCCCTGGTGTTATTAAGAAAATACAGTATGCAAAAGCTATAGGCTTTAAACCATACAGCATGATTATTATGATAGCAGGAGGTGTCAGGTGGAGACAAAGACACATGGATAGAATTGATTTGAGGCGCGTCATCAGAAAATAAGGGTGATGTGATCACAGTACTTATAGCATCTGCAGCAGCTGCACAATTCTACATGGCAGCTTCCATCATACCCTTCACATGAAAAAAAAAAAAAAAAAAAAAAAGAAAGAAAAGAAAAGAAAAGATTCTGAGTAAATGATGGGTGAATACAGAATGAATTGTAGTGTATGACAAGACACTTTCTTTTTTGTTTAATATATAAATCAGGAGCACTTATGAATTGATATTAATTAAAATAATGTATTTGCTTTCTTTTGACAGTTATGTCAGCCTCATTAAAAACTGAGTGCTAAATCTTCATTAGATTTTCAATATTAAAATACTTCCATGAAATATAAATTAACATTTAATTTGTTGCTGGTCATACTAAGAAAAAGGGGGGCTGGGAGGGAGACAATTGGGATGAAATCCTGACCCATCTAAATTAATGGGACTTCTGTTTCTGAATTCAGTGGGGTCAAATAATTCCCTCAGTGCTGGCAACAAGGGGCAATAGCTTTAAATCTGATGTACATGAAGGTCTCAAGAAGTATATATTCCCATCTTCCATGATGATAGCTAAAATTTTCAACTTGCCCTAGGTGATATAGGAGGAACCTATGTCCCAATGAGAGTTAAAAAGGTTTAGGTTCCTGGGCAGTTGGATGTTTTATGAAACCTTACATTGTGCCTTGAATTTGAACAATTCTCCCTAATGAAAAGACAGTAGAACTATTTAAATCAAACTACTTTTCAGAATATGAAACCTGCAAAGCAAGCAAGTAGTTCTTATGTGACTGCTGTGATTTATATCCAGCAGCAGACTGTCACTGTTACGGATCTTAACAGATGTGCCCTGTCTGATGAACAACACAAGCACCAAGGAGTGAGAACGGGTGTCCTAGAGCTCCATGCAGTGAACCTCCAGATCCCAGCTCACAACTAGTGCAGGATTTCCCAGCAGACATGAAGTTTAGGAAGATAGGTCAGAAAAAGAGAGAAGAAGAGCAGCTGAAATGCAGCTGAAGGAAACCACCACTGCGTTTTCAGTCATAGCTGTGATCAGTGACCCTCTTATGTCTGCAATAGCTGCTGTCTTGAATCAAAGCAGATCTAACAGGAATAGCTTGAAATCGAATTAAAGACTTATTTGAAATGGCCTCGCTGCCTCTCAGGTGTTTTGTGCTAACTGAAGTAGCTTGTAAGCCTGTTTGCATTTCAGAAAGAACGAAGATCTTATAATTATGTTTTACCTGACTGTAGCTTGTTTGGCAATGGAAACAGCTGTCTCTCCTCCCTGGGCTTATGCAAGGAAAAGCCACAAGGTGGTGGTATGGTGTCACTTTTTTTTTCTGAAACAACAACAAAAAGAGGTTTTGTTTAATGAGCTTGAACTCACAAGCCTGCTCATCTAGTGAACTGTGACTTTTCAAATACCAACCTATTAATGTCAAAGGCAATACTGAAGGGAACAGTTCTGTTTGATTTAAAAAATACAGACAATGTGAAGTCCACTATGCTCTAATATCTATCACCTATGGGGCTCCATTCATGCCTAATGCTTTATTCAAGCTAAGACCTAGTTTTTATATATCAGATTAATACATATCTACAGCTTTGCACCTTTCTATTTTGATTTTTTTATTATCAGGGCTCGCTGGGGCCATTTTCATTCCCTTACTATAGCATCTGCAAGCAGGTGGATTAGAGATAACTCTCATTGTGCTTTGTTTTCTCCTGACACTGTCATTAATCATTCCTTAAGCCACACTTCAACTTATAGTAATCAGGACTGGCTGTTCCCGAGCTGCACAAGAATTGCCTTTCACAATGTAATGTGAAATTGGAAGCGAATGGCTGAAGCCAGACGCTTCTTCTGCATTCCCCATCTATCTCATCATTTAGGTATTTATCCATCTCAGGCTTGTACAGGGAGCATCTCTCTCCTTCCCATGAGGACACAGATTGCAACAGAGGATCAGATTTGTTACCCAGGCTTTGGGCTTTGATTGTCCTCTTATAAGTTCGGGATTAAAGTGAAATTTCCCACAGGGCTATGCAGGATTTGCTAGCATTTAACTGTTTAACCTGGCTGTTTGTGAATGAGAATCCTGTGGTCAACTATTCCGTAGAGAATATTATGGTAAGCCAGCTCTGAATGGCAGACATTTCGGTAAATTCCTGTAAAGACTGCTGCAGTTGATTCCATTTAAGTTCATACCTGATAACAATTGTTTTCTTGTACACGATGAGCAGTAATCTTATGATAAAAAACAATTGTTTATTCTCTTGTGAAATATATGTCAGCTTTAAAATAAACGCAGACCTTCAAAAAGTTATAGTCATCTGCTTATGCTTTTAGAATCACCGTGCATTAATTTGTCTTGATCTAGGTCATATCTTTCACTATGCAAAAAGCTGTATTCTCTTGTATTTTACCCAATTTTAGTAATAAGTATAAGCTAATAGTATCTATAGTAGCATGGCACCAGAATGGACAAACACTTTAAACAACCTGCATTTGATGTATTAATAAAGACAAATTTATGGTTCTGGAAAGCATGCTGTTAAATATGTAGCCAAAACAGACGTATTTTTCCTGGCATTTGATGTGATTCTTGCACAAAGGAAAGTACCTATAATGTGCTATTCTCTACAAAACTGAAAGCAAGGGGGAAAATTTTCAGTCCACATTATCTATCTTTTAGTCTTAGCTTTAGAGCCATTTAAAGGAAAAGGTTTTAAAACAAGTCAAAATCATTTTGTTATCTAGTTTAAAAAGACTGTATGCTCAACCACTGTATATATATTCTATTTAATGTGGATGTGTTTTTAAAATGCCTAGGAGGATAGTGCTCATTTCATGTGCTTCTCCAAGAGAGACATAACACCCAAGCAACTGAAGTATATAATTTAACAAAACATTTTAGCTTGCAGTGAAATCAGTTCCCTTGGAGGGAATGGACTGAATCATTAAACTCAATTTTAACCCCACTCCCTGAGAAATTTTATATCTTATTCAAAAGTTTGCTTTTCATTTTCTTCTTTGTTGGCTAAAAATGTGCTGAATTTCCAAAATAAGCTTTCATGGGATTTAGTTTGGGAAAAAAAAAAATAATCAAAAAAGATTTGTATTTATCCTTTTAAAAATAAAGAATGCCAGGCACCTCAAGGGAAAGGCTTACAGGCATTATCAATTACAAATCTGTAAATTTTAATGCACACTGGAATTAACAAATATCAAAGACTAGTATATTCATCTTTTTGTTCGCTGTTCAACTATTCTGTGTTAAGAACTTGTAGTTATGACATTGATCTGGCGCTAAGCAGTGTCTCGGTGGAAAGGAGCAGTGTTTGGCCGTGTAGCTGTACCTGTGAAAGCCTCACTGGCTGAGTGCAAATTACTAAATATCTTTACCATCGTTTAGTATTTCTCTCCTAGCATTAAATGATTATGAAAAGGCATAAGCAATCCTTTCTATTTATTTGAAATATCCTCTAGATTCACATGAGTAATTTTCAGCTGTGTATAATGCTCCCAAAGTAACCTCTTCATTTCCATTGTTTTAGTGTGAAATCATTTCCTCGGGAGATAATTAGAGTTGCTCCATTTATTACATTAAATGATTAGCATGCACTTGAAATGATTCAGTATATTTTCCTTTATTGCTGATGACTCTTAAATATGGGCCTACATTTTTAATGGATAAATTAGGATTATCTTGACATTTTGTGGCTGCCTCAGCAGCAAAAGCAGAGAGGCTCTCTTTTCCAGACACATGCACAGGTGTGCCTGGAACGATGCACTTTACCTGAAGGGCTCCTGGATATGCCACCTGGTTCAGCTTAAAAACCAGTAGCAATGTCTGAAGGTAAAACAGGGGTTTAAACGTACCAGAATTGTGATTACATTTGTTGCACGTGTAGTTAGTAACCATTCCTAACTGTCAAGGGATCAGAGTCCTAGCATCTCAGCTCAAGTGTCCATTTCCTCTGAACAACCAGCACCTTCTTCCAAATTCATATATAGTTATTTCTTACATTGGCAGACCTACACTCATATCTTATATGAATTAACTTGAATGAAGAACAAAAGACTTTTACTGTATGCTAACTAGTGAGCTAGCATCCACTGGCTTGTGAAAATAAATTACTTTAGAATTGGGGAAAACATATTCAAATCAATATGAGCCACAGCTTCAAGACTTTCTTTTAGGAATCAAAGAGAGCAGTGACCAGATACTTGCAGTACTCACATTCTGACAAGGGCTGTGACATCCAGAGAGACCTGAAGGTGGGTTTCAAATGTGACTGTACTAAGTAGAAGGGCTCTGTTTTCCCAAGATCATGCCAGGCCATTCTCAAAAGACCACCAAGGAGATGTTTGACTGGATTTGAAAGCTTGGTCCATTGGAGCTAAATAACCTATAGCATTCTAACTACATTAGGGGATGTAAAACTGATGTCATTATTAAAGGATATGTTCCCTTGTGATGTTATACAATCACATATCCTGAAATTTCTCATAATTTACTATGGCCCAAAGACTCTTTACACACACAGTCAATTTAAATTCAAACATCTCCCGTATTTAGTATCTTAACTATGCAATTTATTAGAGGTTTTAATGGGTAATAAATCTTTTCATTCTCTCAGTCAGCTTTCAGGGTATTTACTTTTTGAGGAGGATGCCTATGGATTAGGTGAGCTCAGAGAATTCATCTTATGCCTTAGCAGGAAAGCCAGTTTGTACCTTCAGTGTGGAAATTCATAGGCCAAAGAATATGAAAACCATGACTGTACTGGATATGAAAAGCAAGATACAAAGCAAAATTAAAAACAAACAAACAAACAAAAGAAAACAGTATTATAAACCATTTCATAAGTGTTTAACACAGTATTAAAACATACTATCATAAAACTGTATCTCACATCGGAAAATAATATTCTAAATTAAGTTCCCATTACTAGAAAGAGACAATGTGTATATTTTGCCTTATTCACTAATAAAGCATACAAATCAGTCCTTTCTGCTGTCATATATTCCTTCAAAAAACAAACAAACAAACCAAAACAAATTGAATATTTCATATTGCATGAACAGGAACCATTCCTGTATTTGGGATACTAGATCCCACCAAATCTAGTAAAGAATACCCTGTTATGCAGTGTTACTGTAATTTTATGCGGTAGTGCTGCATGAGAACAGCAACGGAACACATGGTATTTTAATCACCAGACATTCTGGAACAAATATACTTCTCCCATTTGTTTCTTGGCTGATCCTCACTTGAGCCAGATTCTTACCTGTATTCAAGCTATACCCTTGACTGCAGTGTGGTCACAGTCTAGAGGCAGACTTCCTTAATTTAACTTTTAAAATTTTAAGAAAATACTTAATTTCATTTTTTTCTGTGGCAAAAGCAAGAGGAGTGTGGATGTCAGCTAGAATTAAGCCCAAACAGAGACCAGACCTATGTTCCTAAATGACAATCGAGTGAAACTAGCCCTAATCAACAAAACTCTTGCACTACATGAATATGTCCCACCAGTGAAATGCACCAGATTTAAGCAGGAAGTTTGATGAACATGGACTCAGAGACTGCTTATGCTCTTACTGAAGTCATAAATGTGACAAGTCTTTTCACTGAAGTAATCAGTGAACATCAGTGACATCAGGACCATCGTAACTAGAGATGAAAGCCCACTCACCTTATTAACAGCAAGTAATCCCATTTCCTAGCCCCAGGACTAGTGTATGATGTAGGCACATTTATCCTTAAAAACTTACTTGAGCAATATAAAAGCACACCATTAAATAATAGCACTACTATAGGCATATTATACTAAAAGTGCCATAATGTTGTTTGTGTATGACAGACATTTTCTGTATAAGAATGCTGAAATTCTACACTGATGTCATTAAAGCATAAATGACACACTACCAAAAGATGGAGATTCTAATGTATGGTGGTTTAAAACCACACTTCTAAGTTTTAGAGTATTTTTAATAGATTCAAAGCATATTTTTAATAGATGAAGTTATAACAATACCAACAGTAGTGGCGTGAAAGGTTACAATGGATGAACACCATCTCTCTCAAACATTTATTCCATTTAAGCAAAAATACCTGATAGAGAGCATTTCTATTATTCACAAGAAATCATGCAATATAATGGTTCCTAGCACTCCTTTTGTAATAGCTTATTTAAATACTTGGGGCTGCAATTCAGATTCCCACTTTGTTCAGACTTCACAGAAATACTTCTTAGAATTGATCACATTTTTATTCTTTATTGTATTCTAAATAGCCTTTGATTTCTCAGAACCCAAGACTAAAAATTAGGTTTACAGAAGTGAAAAGTACAGTCTTAAAAAAACCTTGTGCACTTTTTTATCCACAGCTAAGGAACAGCAGCTACAGAATTGAACAAAAAGTCTATACTATGAATCATTTTGTTTACAGAATAGCTTTAAGGAATTATTCCTGAAGTCTAAATTGAGCTTGATGGGGCTTCTCTAAACCCCTAAAACCTAAAATGACCCGAAGGTATACAGAACACTTGACTTTGGATTTCTTTTATTTGTAACATTTTCTTCAGTGCTTCCACCTCAGAAACCTCAGGTTTCTCATGGTTTAGAGAAACCCATGCTGATAAGGTTAAAAAATTATTTATCATTTTGTTTAGTTTATATATTCTCAAATCCAGAATTTGAGTTAGGAGGTCGTAATAGATCTCTACTTATGAGGAGACTTGATATCAATGGTTTATAGATGCTATGGTTCCAACTTTTTTCAAATTGTTTAAGAACTTTTAATGTATTTATTATGAGTACAAGGTAATCTCTGGGTTGATGCAAAAAGTAGCAAAAATCAACACATATGTTGATTTACATCAGCTGAGGATAAAGACTTTTTGAGAATAAAATAGTGATAGTTATTTTCATTTCAGAAGAAGTGAGCTTTTATTTAAAGACCAAATAGAAATGATAATGTATAAATAAAGAAGCAAAAGTATATTTGAGTTAAATCACTGTAAATTTACATTCAAACACTAAGACAGTGGAAGATATGACTGGACTTTAGGTTAATGTGCTACCTTTTCTCCACCACCTTTTGACAGGGTAAAATGGCATACTTAGATAGAATTACTTACTTTTTAAAAATAGAATAGAATAGAATAGAATAGAATAATAAAATAAAATAAAATAAAATAAAATAAAATAAAATAAAATAAAATAAAATAAAATAATAAAATAAGCAAGACTATGTTACCATGAAGGACTATTAATAGATTCAATCCTGAAATAAACCACTGAATTGTATGAATACATACTCAATATTTTCTAAGAAAGTTTTTTATCTATCTGAGTACAGGGATCTTTCAAATCACTGTACCTTGCAAATGAAGGTATACACAATTTTTAAATCATGTAGTAGAGAAATGATAATCAGAAGCAGCTCTCTCAAGGGTATATAAAGCCTCTAATCTCAAAAAATTCCCCATCTCCTAACTTTCAGCTCATTCCATAATGATTTAATATGATAAACTTCATATGGCAAAAGTATTCTCAGGCTACAGCATGGGACTTGAGCAGACAACACTGTTCTTTTTAATACTACTCCCATTTGCATTTTAAATAACCAAATGGTTTTCAGGCATTTAATAGAAAAACATTTTTTTAAATGAATACCAAGAGACATTTGTAAATAGCAGCACAAATTGCTTCTGGGCTATAAACCTGAGTGCCAAGTTTCACTCTGGTATGAATACAGACAAGTGTTAAAAGTCTGAAAAATGGATTCCTTAATGGATATACTGGCAGACCCGTAAGTGTAATAGAGCTAGCATGTGCCACTTTAATAAAGATATCATATTTCATCTCCTAGATTACACATAGCTTCTCTATTCTAAATAAAAAGATTAGAACCAGAAATATTTTCCCTGCATATCATATTTAAAAATGTACAAGGAAATGTCATCCAACAATTTGTAAGCATTGAAATTATTTCCTTGAAAACAACAAAAAGTAATCCCTAAAGATATGGAAAATATACAGTTCCTTTATTGAACAAACAAAAATAGATTATGCATTGCTTTTCAGAATCAAATACATCTGCTTTGACTGAGACAGGAAGACACATCTAGGGGCTTGAATCTTACCACAGTCTCTGTGACTCTCTATATTGTAAGTGCATCAGTAACCTTGTGTTTAACCAGATTATTTACAGTCAGACCCTTATAAGATCACACCCATTGCTGCTGGTGTGAGGGAGGTAAGGAGACCTCTGAAATTGAATACAAATGTGATATTTATTGTTACATTTATTAGGCTATAACCATATATCAAATGTGCTACATTCACAGAGATAAAATAATACAATCACATCAAGTCTGAAAATTTAATACTAAACAGGGACCCACAAGTTCCCTTCCATCCCAGCTTGCTTTGTAGCTCATCTGAACAAACACCTGGTCATGAAATTCATTGCACATTTTGTATGTGTTTGTTATTAAATGTAAGTGATTTTTTCTTCTGAAAGTTCTCCTAGTTGTATGTAAATGTACTTATAATTTGTAAATTAAAACATTATTATGGGACTTTGCTTGTTTTTGCCAAAAAAAAAAAATAAAAAATTTAAAAGCATAGATATGCATTTCATGGTAGGAGGGCAGCTTGTCTAAGCATTGCTATTAATATGAAAATGCAGATTGGTCTTCGGAAGCATTTTGATGGTGGGGTAAATTACTTTAGATTTCACCTGACTATATTATCCCCAGTTGCTATGCTAAAAATGCAGCTAGAATGTAATGCACATTGGCAGTGTCAGACTTCAGATCCTTACACTGATGTGGTCGAGGCGTTTAGGCTTCTCTTTTTACAAGTGCTAATTTCAGCATGAGAAAAAGGGTTCAAGAAGTCATTGAATCTATAGATTCGTTTTAGTAGAAAAACAGGACAATATGTTTGGAAGGAGAAGCAAGAGTTCTCCAGATTACACCATATTTCCTCTTGGTTAACCAAATAATAGTAAGCTCCGAGTAGAGCAACAGCCTTCAGCTTGCACCTTGTTTTCTTAGGCTGAAAAAAATGATCCACTTCAGTGTATATGTTTTCTAATATACTTTAACTACTTCTTCCGTATATACCCATATAACATGATTATGTTTCTGTCAAGATCTAAGTGGTGTGGATCGACAGATATAGTAACCCGCCAGAACAAGCCTAAGTAAGCTAAAATCACCCCAATGTCACTCACTGGTATTAGTGGGTGAAACAGGCCCTTGTGACTGACAAATATATCAGGCATATTCCACACTCCATTAAAAATAACAAATAAAGATAAAGGTTGATAGAAAAAAAGGTTTAGCTTGTGTTTGAATGCCTTTCTTACCTTCCCTAAGGAAGATCTTAAAAACATACAGTCGCATGCACGAGAAGTATTCATTAATATATTGGAGTGATTTTCAAATGCTCAGGGGAAGGTCTGGTTCTTCCTTCTTTCGATTTGATGTAAATTTGAACTGCTTTCTTCGGCAGTAGAGGAATTACACCAGATTTACACTCATGTAGCAGACAGCAGAATTTAACACTTGGTGTACAGGATTAAAGTTTATCCTAAATGGCAAAGTAAGGCTGCTCTTCATTCCACTAGCACAACTTAAATTAAATTATAGCAGTTTATTTAAAACAAAACAAAAAAAAAACAGTGGCCACAGCTGATTTTTAAGCTTTTTTTTTTTGTGAGTAAATTAACAACTTACCTGGGACAGAAAGAAAGACAAGAAGTAATAGCACAATTCTTCTTAGACAAGAGATTGTGGTTGCTTTTCCTGACAGCTGTGATTGCAGAATCTGCAAAATGATTTTGATATAGATTTTAGAGATTTTTCACCAGTTATCTTTCTTTATAAGGAATACTTTCATAATACTTAGTGGTATCCTTTATTACAAGTCTTATTATAGTAAAATCAATGGAAGACTGAGTGGTGGGTGTACTGTTGTGACACTTAAACTATTTGTAAATATTGCTCAGAGCTTTCTTAGCATATTTTAGCAAGGCAACATTTCAGCAAAGTATAATTTATCACACATGATATATGCTGTATGCTTCAAAGACAGTCACCCTGGAAAACAAACTTATGAAAGAGAAGCCGTGAGCATGTCTTATTTTCAAGTAAAAGCATTTTCTCAGTTTCTGGACACAATGGGTTTGGAGGATTGCTCTGTGATCATGCAAACTCCAAGCGGTGGGCAGGAGGCTGTTTTTGCTTTGCTTTCAATGCCCAGTACAAAACAGCCAGTGCCTTGGTAGATGTCCTTTCTCTCAGCTTTGCAGCTTAGCCTTTCTGCTTCTTATATTTTTTGTTCAAGCAAGCTCTTCTGACTGTAAAACTGAGCCACAACATCAGCATGCTTTCATTACCTTTTCATTAGAGATATGAAAAGAATGCATTGTTTTAAAGTAATATTACATTCAGGAAGGGCTTTGTTTAGACTCATTTAAAATTCTTTTAAGACACCATGTAAGAGGAGCTTTAAAAATGTAAGGAAAAAATTCAGTGAACAACCTACAAGTCTGTACCCAGTAGATTATAAAAAAGAGGTAACTCCTCACCCCCAAGCACACACATATACTTTCTGGAAAATATAATATTCTTACTGTCAGCCCTAATTCTAGTAAACCAAGAAAAAATGTTTTTGTACTATGCCTGTTCTCTTTTATTATGGTCTCCAATTTACAGCGTATGAAAGATGTTTTACACATTTTGCATTTAACAGCATGACTGTAGAGTGATCTGTACTTTGCTTTAGCAAACAGGGACCCTGACCACCAGCTGACTGATCAGCAAAGCCTGAAATGATACAGCCAGTAACCCTTAGACATTGATCTTGTATTGTGTATAATGAAACCTTTATATAATAGTAAAGAATAATTTTGCAAAGTTGACTGCCAAAGTAGGTTAGCCACAACACAGGTAAGTATTACATGTTTCAAGTGACATGGTGCTGGTGAAGAATATTTATTGTAACTCTTATTCTCAAACCCCATATATATTTAAAGGGTTTCCCCAAAGTATATTCAGTCTGGATTTCTTTAACTACTTCTTACTTATACCAAGAGATATAGCTAAGTATCTGTATGCACATACAACCTACATACATTATTTTGTTGTTTAGTTTCCGGGATTTAGTTTAGATTTGCTTCACCAAAAATTCTACTATGGACTACACTATATATACATATATGTGTATATATATATATATATATATTTTTTTTTTTGTGGGGGGGGGGGTTGTGTGTGGGGGGGGCAATTTCGGTGCAATTTATTTCAGGAAAAATATCTGACTGGAATTATGGAGATTTTCACCAAAAGGTGTATTTGACCCACTGTTAATAGGCTTTGTATTCTTGTCTTCTACTTTTGCAAACCTATAGCTTACTTTCTTTTTTTAACCAAATGTTTTGGTTAATAGTAAATAGAATACTTTAAAAATAATTGTGTGACTGCAGAAGTCTCTAGATTAGAGATTCTCAGGGGAAAAAACAGAAGTATCAAAAATCAACACAGAAATCTAAGTGGGTGAGAAGAATTTAGCTTAGCACATTATGATGTTAAGGCCATGCCTTGCTCTCCCTGAAGTCAATTAAGTTGTAATCTTTCATCATTGTACCATTTTACAATCACAGAACAGTCTGCATTTCTTTCTACTTTAAAAAATAGATCTTGGATCATTACAATTATATGGACACACTGCACAAGGTATTACAATCCCTTTTCCAAATACAAACTTCCACTTTGACAGTGCTCCTGGTTCTGACAGGCATCTCAATACATACAGCAAATAGAAAATAACACTTGTATGCAGAAGCTTGCCTGTGTGTTAAATTAGGTGACAGTGTGGAAGGGATCACTGAAGCAACCACTCTACATGGGACCCCTATCTATATTAATTTTGGAGCAGACAGTCCAGGGTGTCCTGATAGGCTGCTATGCTAGATTTCAAAGTAGTGATCAATAAATGTACTAAAAATAAATATAGTATTTATTTTTATTCTTGTTGCATATTCTAGTTGATTCCAGTAAATTAGTTACAGTGTGTGAAAACTCCCACTAAGAAAAGATGTTTGACTGTTTTTTTATTACACTTTACTAAATACAGACATGTTTCTCACACTGATGATTTTCAAGAGCTTCAATATACCTCTGAATTTTATACATGAAAACCAAAAGGGACAGCAGGGTTCTACTTTTAGAATTTTAGCACCACTAAATATCAACTAAAATTACTACACTTGCAGAAAAGTAGGATAAAAACATAGCAAACTCCTACTCTTAAATACTGCTATACAGTCAGGAATGCAAATAAATACGCTTAAAAATGTGGAAGTGTTTTCAATTAAAAATAATATTTACACTAGGAATGAATTATATTTTCTCTTGAATGAAATAAGGAAACTTGGAGACAGATCAGATAGAGATAGTACAAACATGCTTTAAAAAAAAAAAAAAAAAGAAAGAAAACAAACAGATAACACAGATTTCTGTAAACCAAGCTAATATGTTTCCACACCTTAGTATTTGTAACTCTGAATGAGAAAGCTGTGAGTTAATATATTAGAAACTCTGAAGATGTAATAAACTCTGTTTTTATTTTTTATTTTTATTTTTATTTTTAAATGCATGAAAAGAACATTAGTATTAGGGATGTGCATTTTTTTATAAAGTACGAATGAAAACTGTGTGCTGTCTTAATTTTCAGCTTAAATTTACAGACATGCTACATGGCAACAGCATTAAAGAGAAAAGGAGGGATACATTTTCCTATTCAATAAAAAGCTATGGAAGTTGCATGGGGTAGAGTCTCTAGGAAATCCACTCTTTCTTTGAAAAAATGTCATTGGTGAGATAGGAGATTGGCACCACAATGAGCAAAATATAGTGAGGGCTGATACGGACTGTCAGCTAGAATTTGGGTTAAGACACTGACTTTTGTCTGCACAGTGTCTACCTTCCAAAGAAGATGGAAGATGCAAAACTGCAAGTTTCCTCTGTCTGGTTAATGTGGTCTATACAAGTGAATAATGTATAAGAAGATGTTCCCTTGATAATGTCACAATTATTCATTGTACAGCTATAAACTCAAATATTCACATTAACAGCTAGGTATTATTTTTCTTCTCTGAAATTAAGTGAGTGGCATCAGTGGTCATAAATGAGAGCATTCATCAAAGGCGTAGGCCATGGCAGAGGATTAAGTGAATGCTGATGAAGTGTCCAGATTCCCATAACTTGGAATGGGCTGCATTCAGCATTCCTTTATTATCCATCTGCCACATAACAAAAAGTCTCATATATTTAATGCAGGTTTGCCCTCGGCCACGTAATAGGATTAGGAATAATTTCTACAAATTTACAAAAACAAATCACATGGGAAGGCTTAGAATTTGCTAATAATTTCTCCATAGCTGGGAGATCAAAGGGATGTAAGAGTCCAGAGCCAGGCGGTAGTTTGACCCTGGCCAAGCTTTTTTAATGAAAGGGTTAATCTTCTCAGAGGTGACCATAGAGGAGCAAATAGTGTGACCAAAGGCAGATTCAGGCCTCCAAAAATAGGAAGAAAATGGTCTGCGAAGTATGACAGCACGAAAACATTTACAGAATAACAGTACATTTTCTGGCTGGAAAAACAAAATAAACCAGCAAACGCCAGTGAATTGGTTTCAAGCAAAGTGTGACTGGAGGGGGAGGGAGGAGTGCAGTGCTGGGGAGAGCAGACTTGCGGGGAGGACCAGAAATTTATGTTTCTTTCTGAGGAAGAGAAAATAGGCTGCATGCATTTGGTCTAAAATGAATCTCTATTGTCTCTAGGTAAAAATGTCTTCTACAGGCAGGAGCTAAAGCTTTGGTTGCTTGCCTCTTTTTGCCATAGATTTGTTTTTTTTTGCAGAAAAGTGCTGCAAAAACACCAGGCTTTGTAGGTGAGGTTCTGAGAGGACCTACACAAGTTGCCTAGTGAAGCTTTTTCAGAAATGTCTTTGGCTTGCTGCAACTAACAGGTAAAAATTTTGTCTCTTTTTATACTTGGAAGGCAATTCCGAATTTCAAACCAAATCATCATGCAGCTATACAAGAAAAGATGGGAGGACAAAAGACAGGGAATGAAGGTATCAGGGTGCGGGTGGGTAGAGTATCTGTGTGTATATATATATATACATATATAATGATATATATATATCATTATTATTTTTTTCTCCCTTAGAAATCGTTAAGCCTGTCTGACATTTTTCCCCTTTCTGGATTTCCTTCTCCAGTCAGTAAACTGCAAAGGAAGCAAGTTAACATCAACTAGCTCTGGGTGACTGCTTGTGCAGTTTTCCATCACAAGTAGTTTTAATGACGTTTTAGAAGGACAGCACAACGGAGTACTAGCCTTTTTAATTTAATAGAAATCATGTGATCATTCATATTTCTGGTCCCTGGTCTGTTCTAACAAGTTGAATGTAATGCTACATCTCTGTGGTTTTCTTTCTCTATTGGGCTACTCATCAAGTAGCAGATCAGATAGTCTGATTACAAGCAAATTAGTGAATAATTTATTACAGCTGCACAAAAGCCCATGCAGACGTCTGAGCTGAAGTGAAAATACTGTTTCTTATGTTTCTCTTCTTGGGAAAGAATTTTAGGCCAAAAGTTTACTTCGGCCCTAAGATCAACTTCACATGAACCTGTACGTCTCCCCCCACCTCCCCCACCCCTTTCATTAAAAAAGAAAGGTGGAGTGGTGATGACAGGGAAATAATGAAAAAATAATTCACCAGAAAGAATGAAACATTTCCAGTCAGAGCATCTATGCTTGAAAACGGGGCCTGACATGTACTCAGCATACAAGAAAAAAAACTGAAAGCTGAGTAGCTTTGAAAAGGGTCAGATTGATATCCCTGGGGAAAGAAAACTTATGTATTGTGTTGCTTGCATCTTTCATGCAGAGAATCCTATCAAAATGGCTAGAAATGGAGGAAGCACCTTTCAATATTATTAGGCAGTCGAGGACTGTCTGCTCTTTTCAGTCCTGTGCCACGAGATTTCCAAGAATGATGCCAGGGAGCACCCAAAAGCTTCATGCCTCCAGGAAAAAGGGATATTCAGCTGGCAATACAAATTGGACTGAGGTCACCAAATCCATTTCACAGAGGTTACCAGGATGCCAACAGCTTATAGTAACTTGGTATTGCTACCAGTCGGGACTGAACTTAATGTGCAGGTGAGAAGAGACCTTACATTATTTCCTCTAGTTATGTCTTCTTTCTCTGTGTATTTATATAGATGATGGTTCATTCCACCTCTTACCCATTTTGAGTAATCCCATTCAGAGTCTGAAATCCAGGGCAATTTTATTTTTTTTTCATATACAGAAACACAACTCAGCCTTCTGATACAAATTTTTTTTTTTTTTTTTGCAACTTCCTCAGTGCATAGAGGTGTAAGTATCTTGTAAATAACTTTGATGCAGGGCTTGAGGTTAATGTTTTGTGTGCCACAGTCTCAAGCTGTGATGGTCATAACAAAAAATAGCAGCCATTATCATCCATCAAATGCCAGAAACAGCATACACTCAACAGCTCTTGTTAGCTTAGTGACAGCACAGATCTATGGACTTCCATGTGTATTAGGCAGGCAAAAGTTTTAACTAATGATGCATAGGTTTAGGCGGTATGTAGACCACCTTTAGGCTAAACCCTGAGCAGTTAAGCAAATTTTAGGCATGTGGCTTAGCAGGCTGTTAGCTGGCTATAATCACACTGTGTAGTTACAGGAAAGAGGTTCTTGCTCTGAAACTCCCCTGGAACAGTCTAAGCTGAGTACTTTTAACTGATTCCTGACTCTCTCCTTTGTTAGCAGAGGTAGTTGCCTACCTAAAGGAGGTGGTTGGGTCAACTACCTACACTTGGGCAGTGAGACAGGACTCAGACTCGAGACCACCAGCTAACATTTAGAACTCCAGTAAGGTCCCCACAGCAGGCTCCACTTCAGCTTACCAAGTACAGGTGCTATGACAGGGCTCTTCACTGATGGAAAGCAAAAATGTAGTAATGTCTCTATTCTATTCCACAAACACATTACCTGTGAATATGCTGCTAATCTGGGGCACAGATTTAGTTTTACTATAGGTTTTATAGAAAACAACACAGTAAGTAAAAATTGAACGATATTCTATTCTCTTGTTTGCATTTTCTCATTGTAGGAAATAACAGTCTTAAACCAATTTTGGATCTGATACAATTTTCAGACTTGTATAACATTTATGACCATTTTAACATAGAACTGCAGTTTTAATACCATGCAGTATTAATCTGATAAGCTGAAATAGAAATGCAGACATACCATGCATAGCTCAAACCACAGTGTTGGGATTCAGCATCTGATTAAGAGCCTGTGTTTCCTCAGGATCAGGAGTGGTAAGGATTCTTAGATCTAGCCTTTTTCCAGCTGCATCTGGAAACCAGTTTTGCCTTTCACAGTCTTAAGTAGCGGCTCATTTACTGGTCACTTAGGCTGACCTTCTTTATGTATCACAATGCCACTCAGTGGGATAAAGAATGAGGTGCCTTTTTGGGAAACCATACTGTGTGTTTACAAGCAGCTTCTTGACCTTAACCAAATGAGTTTGGGAGCAGCATCTAGCAATCCATTGTGTGAATTCTGCAGTTCTTCATGTCAGATTTTAAAGAGCTACACTGTCCTCAAAGGTAAGGTCATATTTCTGGCCTACACCTAAGGAACAACAGAGATTTTCATGGATGTCAGAAGTCCCTGGTGCCCCCATTATGATCATGACTGTATCCTGCAATGCTGTGCAGGCCAGATAAGCACAAGGGAGGGAACTTACACAGGAACTCTCACATCAGGATTTTACATAACACACTGTAAATGGGTGAGACTAATTCTTCCAAATTGCATTTGTTCTGAGGAATCTCCTAAAAACACAGGCAAATTTTAAGAAGTCCTCTTATGCAATGGGTTCATGTACCACCTGGTAATACTTTCTTCTTGCTCCTTTTTGGTGACAAATGGCTTTATCACCTTGTTGACTGCTTAAAGGAATGGAAGAGTCCCAACACTTCATGGGAACTATTGTTTGATCATTTGAGAATTATGTATTTTCACTGCATGCTGGAAATGAAGGTGAGAAACAATGTCATCTTCCTAAGTACAGTATGGTTGCACAGCTAAATGAGTTGGCCAGAAGATGTCAAGAAATGCTCTTTAGCATTGATATCTAAGAGCACAGCAGGCCAATCTTCCTGCATTTCAAAATTTTTTTCTCCATACATTCTCCTGTGCAGACTAGTAAGATACCTATTAAATAACTTCAGAACAAATATCACCTTCTGCCACATCACCACCAAATGCCTTATAGGATTCTTACTTAATGCATGGACATCACAGATGCACAGAAAATAAATATGGATAAAGAAAATCAATTAGAAACATCTTTCATGAAGAGTCATGTGAACACCAGCCAAACTTATAACTGATAGGTAGACAGTTTTGAGACATGCAATTTGCATAATAAGGATGGAAACATGGAAGAAGATTTAAACATTTTTTCATTGTCATTTTCTCACAATGACATTCTCAGAGCCTCAGTACTTCATGCAAAAGCAACAGGTTTACAAGCCAAAAGATCTAGACTTCATAGAGAACTGTTAATGAGAAGAACAAACCTCTCAGCTTTAGATTGCTAATTCAAGTCCTTATTCAAGTGCCTTAGAAGTCACATTGACTACACTGAATTCCTACTTCAATCATGAGTCAAAGTCACATTTCTAAAATGAAAAATAAATATAAAGATCAAATCATTTCTGTGATAATTCTTGTCCAAGACTTACTGTTCAATTATGAACACTAAGTCTTAATGTGTCTTTCAACATCACCTAACATTATATACTGATCTAAGAAATAATACTCCATCTCTCTATGAACGCTGCCTCTCCTACTGTCTAAGATAGTTTGCACAGCTTTAGAGTACAACTAGAGATGAAAATGCAAGACCAGCATGTGGTTAACAGGACTAGTAACCATAACTAGTAAGCAACCAGATTACCTGCAGGCCATTTTTGGCAAGGCAGCAGGATTACTCTGACTCCAGTGCCAGTATACCAGTGCTTTTTTTCATATAGACATCTTTGCAATCATACCAACTAGCAATAAAATTCATATGGCAGTGCATGCAGCTTATTGCTTACAATTCTCCTTTGTTAGCTTTACCCAGTAAAGTGCTGAAAGTAACTCTTCCTGTTAATAGTTCACATTTTCAACACGTCCAGTTCCGAATTCTAAATTTAATCCTATTGGTCCAATTTAATTCACTTAGAATCATCCCCTTTTTAACAGTTTTCAGGTTGAAAAATAAATATTAAAATATCCAAAACTGTATTTTGTAACCTCATGGATTTTGGTAGTTAGACAATAAAGAGCTACAAAACAATAGCTTATCTCTATTATTAAAATTTTAAAAATGGAGCAATCATTTTCCAATGCTGTTGTGCGTTTTGCTACATTTATTTTGCCATGATATTTTATATTTTGCATAAAGTGGAAACATGTATAAACTGGATGCATAGTCCATGTCTCACAAACATGGTGCAATATCCTACTTCATTAATTACACAAACTACAGCCCATAGTGTTTCACTGCACAAGACTCTGGTCATCTGCTTGAGAAGACTAAGAGCTAAAAAAGCATGTCAGATAGGAAAATAGAGGCACTACATAAAAAGTTGCCTGTCCAGAACCCCTACGACATCCTTTGTAAAGTTGAATGCCTTAACTTAAATTAGCCAGTGGGCATACCCTAACTGATGGCATTTAGGCAGACATAGAAAGGTTGACTCAATCCTTTGAAAAAAGCTCTCTTTTGCAAGCTAGTGTATGGGAAGGAAATGATTATAACAATTTTTATTATTCACACAGTGAAAATGGTTAGCTCCCATAAGAGTATGCAGTACAAAACTTTGCATGCCTCCTCTATGGAGAATGAAGCAACTATAAAGGACCCTGGACAAAGAATGCTGGTTTCCTAAGCAATAGAGGTTATGCTAATAGTCCTGGTGGTCACCAGTTCAATCTCCATTTTATTACTTAATGGAGCAACTGGAATATATGCACACGTAATGTTCTAATTGTTAATGAGACAGTTACAGCTATCATAAACTTGCTCCATACCGTCAGGGTGTATTTGCCCAGTGCTTCTAGTTATTGGAATAGGGGAAGAGCCAGGCAGGCTAGATCTGCATCCTTTAGCTTGTTTTCAAAGGAGGGTTTGAGAGTTATACCTCCATGTGGTATGGGAACAGCCGTGCCACTTCCAGTGACAAGCTGGCCCTGAGAGTAACACAGAATTATTCACGTTATACCACACCTGCCTTAATAAATTCTTGCACACTACGAGGGGTCTGCAATTCTAACACTATCTGCAACACAGATAATTCCATTGTTGTTAATTAAGAGTTAATAACACTGGAAGCCTTTAAGAGGCCAATTACACTTACCCTGGATTTTAAAACTGCCAAAATGACTTGGGAGCATAAGCGTCACTGATCATTCAGCTCCCCATTTTTATATTAGTAGTTTATGACTGGTATGTGCAGGCATATCAGATCAAACCCCTACTGTTATGCCAGAAAAGAAAGCATTAGCTGAAAACAGTGGAGGTGTGAAGAGAGAATATTACAGCAGAGATGAGTGCAATGATCCTCCTTTTACTTACACTGGTCTCATACTGAGTGCACTGGAGTGCTTCCAGTTGCACACCACTATGAGTAAGATGATGATCTAGAATGATAGAAATAATGTGAGTCAGAGGTAAAACATAACATGGGGAAAAAATAAATAAAGTAATAATAATAATAATAATAATAATAATAATAATAATAATAATAATAATAATAAACAATCTGAAGACAGCTGAATCTTTATCTCATGATAGAATCCTTGACCCTGAATCTTTATCTAATGAGTGAGTTAAGTACTGCTGGTCATCTACTTTGATAGCTAGTTGCTTAGGTCCTCTTAGAACTGGCAGCTGCACCACAGCTTTTACACAGACTCTGAAGCCTTTGTGATATTTCAGCCATTCTAGAAAATTCACATTTTCAATAATAAATAATGTACCCCTATAAAGTCACCTGAACACCCTGAGAGAATTATAGCCTTTATTATGTACAATTGGGGGTATATTAATCCTTACATTGAAAGATTTTTTTAGTGACCTGTCTGGAAGTTAGATAAATTATCAGAAATAGCAAAGTAAAATTACACTAAATGTCCTTTAGTAGAGCCACTGAAATGCCCTCTGCAAAATATGGGATTGTTTAGTTAGAGGAAGAGAATCCAGGGACAGACATGATCATTTTTTGTGGCATAGCTCTGAGGCTGATTACTCGAGTCAAGTGACCAATCTGGGAACTGTGAATCTCTGGACAGTCATTTTCTTGCTATTACTGGTGGCTGTTTTAACCTACTCACCTATTAATCTACCATGCATTTTCTCTTGATTTATGGAACTTACCTTATAAGTAACATTTGGTAGAATGGTACCTTTACTCATTCAAAACAAGCCCTTCACCTAAATCCTTCTGAACACATGGGAAATGGCTTCTGAGCAACAGAAATGAAAGGGTTGGGTGGGAAGAAAGCTCGTTTAACACAAATATTGCAATATAATTGAAATTATATTAAAAAATTAAATGACTTTTTGTGAACTTGTTTAAAAGGGTCAGAAATGTGTTTGAGCTGTACAAGATTAACCTTTACTCGTTTGGGAAAATGCAGACTTCAACAGCAATCCTCTGCAGTGGTTGCACTTGCTAAAAGTTTAAAACAGTAATTTTTTCCCAAGAAAGGTCATCTTGAGCTAAAATGTCAAATAAATTATTTAGATTACTGAATTAGAAAAGTGAGGATCTGACAGGCTGAATTTTTTATGCACATTAGCCACAGTCAGGGTCTCTATATGCTCTTTTTATTAAGTGCACCCCCTTTCCCTTATTAAAAATCTCTCCATTTATTCCAATTTATTCTCCTTAATATGTATCTTAGCATCCAAATAGCTGGTCCAATTTGATTCTTACTTGCACAAAACAGGAAACACTTCATTTGACTAAGCATTTTTTCCAGTAAAAAACAGATGTAAAAAAAAATAAAAATCTTACCACTAGTTTGAAGGGGAAATCAAGTGATCAAAAAACCATTTTTAAAACCTCCATGTAGCTATTAAATCTTAGGTTCTAGCAGAAGAAATATTTTTAAGGGGAAAGACTGTTTTGAAGGAAGGCAAATTAGACTTTCTTCTAGAAATTAAAAGGACTGAAATGGAAAGGGAGTAACTTTTCTGTAGGAGCTACTGTCATAGTTATGTCCTAGAGTTTTTTATAGGGCAAAATATGGGTAAAAGTAATTACTGGAAAATTGTAGAATGTAGAACATACAGCTGCTCACACAGAGGCTTCACCCTACAGATTCACATCTGCATTTCTTATTCTTTCTCACATTCATAAATACTAATGACCATCGAAGCAGCACAAGAGACTCTGTCCAAACACAATGCCATAGTATTCAGCTGAACAGCAACAGTAGCAAAACTTCCCACTTCATTTTCCAAAACCAATATTTGCTCAGCATCGGAGAGGTCATTCTATCAAACAATTCTACATTGATAATAAGCCCCTCCTAATTGGACTTCTGCTGTGAATGTTCCCCACAGACTAAGCCATACTATGTGCACAGTAGTGTAGATCAAGTTCACAGCCTCAGCAGCTAGACCAAATGCTGGAGGTGCAGGGCATGACAAGTGGGGAGATACTTTCAACTTACCAGAAAAAAAAGCCTTTCACCATCCTTTCCAAGCCCGAGACAACTGGTGCCTTAGCTCAGCAGAACAGTGTCCTACCAAGTTTCCCTGTCAGACTCATAGCATACACAGGTAAGGCATGGAACTGTGAACGTAGATGTTGTGCTGCTGCATGGGAACCTCCGAAGCAAAGGGCCTTGGCACTGACCTACTAAGGGGTCTCATTTTGTTCCTTTCTGAGGTCTCAGGCCTGCCCTGTGCCACTGCACAGTGAAGAACACAAACAATGCAGAGCCATGCATTCTGGAAAGACCTGGACGAACAATGCTATGGTACATCTCAAGTACAGGTCACACGTGTGTGTGCTAGTAATTCTATTGCCTTTAATTGCATGGAGTCCCATAAAATCCCTCGAAAAGAGATGAACAAGGGAAGAGCTACCCTCAAGCATTTATTCCTTATGTGTTTTCTTTTTGAAACACCTGAGAATTTTGTTTCTTTTGCACATAGAACATCTGGCCTGTGTAGGACAGACTTCCTTTCACCCTAACCTAAGACTGACCTGTTTTAACTTTCTGTCTTGCAGAGGCACCAAAAGTACTTAGTCATTTGTGCATCACTGAGAAAAGGGATTTAGTGAATAAGACAACCATAGACCTTACTCCTTGGTGATTCCTTCTTTGACAGGGTAAATCCCACAGAAAAACAGCGCTAATAGAGCATGACGATTTGAAGAATAGAGCCCTAACTGTTGACATTTCTGTTGTCATGTCAGGTATTATGCTATGATAAAGAGAAAGAAATATTAAAAGAATTGTGGAAAGCTCTCTGGAACTAAGTTTGTTGATGCTGCTTTACAGTAAAGGCCATTAGTACTTCTACCATTCAAGGGTATGTCATCTTTCCTGTATGAATTCTTTTCTGGGCTTGATCACAATTTAGCTTTGCCAGGTCACTAAAGTAGAAATTATAATTTGTTATACAGTGTTAAATACTCAAGGGTCTTTTCAAGGTCTGAATTTAAGCAGAAGCAATTTTGTTTTGAAAATGTATACTACCTCTGATCGCAATATTTGTAATGTGAGGTAAGATGCTGCAAAAAAAGTGGGAACAATGTACTGGCTTTGAGCTTAAATTTGTGAATTACACAGAAAAATCCCAAATCTAAGTTCTTCAAAAGATAGAGTAACCTGGAAAATTGAATATTGAAAATATGAGATAGTCCAGTAAAAAATCTTTCCAATCATTTCCCTAAGCAGCTGGGACATATCTTGATATTAATCACTGCTTTTGATCATCTTTGCTATGTGAAATACTCATAATTTACACAGTTTCATTTCTCAACTGTTTTGTAAGGTAAAATGTTTTAATAGCAAAGTGTTCATTGCATATGATACAAACATTTTTGGACCGTGACCATTGGCCCAGTCAAAATAAGGGTATTGTTTTTTCACTGTTTTTTGCTTCTTCCTTTTTCTTTTTTTTTTTTTTTTTTTAACTCAAGATATGGTTGCTGATTGCTCAAACCTACAGTATTTGAGAACATTTCTTACCTTTCTCCTTTTAGCAATTTGTAAGGTTTTTTATGCTAACATTGTTGGACAAAACTGATTCTGCAAATTTTGAGAGGTCATATTGACAGAAGCCCTTTGATAGAAATATATTTCATCCTATATTGAAGTGCAATGCAACACTGGTGAAACTGTTCACTAGTTGTTTTCAGGAGAAGCTTTTTGTTCAACCTGTGTCTCATTTTCATTTATGTAACAAGGCTGTTTCCAAAAAGGCTGCATAGACCAAACTGACACCTGGTGTGTTGACTCCTACCAAGATGGTCATTTCTGCTCTGAGGAAAAATCTGTCTGAGAGAGCTGTCTGGGTAGACTGATATTTCATTTTGCTTCAACAACTTAAATTAAAGTAATACCAAAGTTCTATGTGTCAGTCCTCCCAAGTCCTTTTCAAATTAACACTGAAAAGGAAATCCATCCATATATACATATGTAAATATTCAAAGCCAGCTCCCAAACAGTGGCATTATCCATGCGTACCTGTGGGCTTGCCATAAAAATGAATAGGAATATTTTCTAATATTGCCAAGCTTGTACGATATTTCTGAAATAGGTGAGAGAAAGCAGCATCGTTCCAGAAAAAAAAAAAAAAAAAAAAAAAAAGGAAGAACATTTACCATTTGGAACACAGGCAGATGTCACTGATAGCAGATGGTTTTAAAACTGGCATTTTAAGACTGCAGCTGCCTGACGGTGTTATACTTCCACCCTTGACTGGAAGATTGGATAAAATGCTTTCGTAAGAGGGCAGCTTTAACAACAAAAAGAGTATAAATGACTGGACAGCTATAAAATCAGGTATTTTTTCTATTGCATACTTTTCTAAAGCCTTAGATTTGACTAGAGAGACTATTTGTGTCAAAATTTGTAGAAAGAGGAGAGACGTACTTGCTCTGAATATTTTTAGGTGCTAAGTCCATATGGCTCCCTGATGCTATCTTATTTCAAGGATATTCTAGGATTGTTTAAATAAAAAAGATAGGACAATCACAGAGGAAGTCCTAACTGAAGCCTTTTCGAATCACAAAAAGGAGAGGAAGGTAACTGGAAACAGCTTTCACAAATCTAAGGGCAAATTATGCTTTATCAGCCTCACCGTCTTTTACAACACAATGACTGGCTTTCCAGGCCTGGGAAGGGCTGAAGATATCATTTACTTCCAAACTGGATGTTTTTTTGGCATAGCATCTCTGTAGCCACACTGGGGAGCTATGGATGGGAGTGCTGGACTACCAGGTGGATGAAAAATTCACTGGACTGTGGGGCTGGAACGTTAAAAGTGAGCAATTCAGTCTACGTGGTGACTGATTGTAAGTGGGATTCCTCTGTGGTAGATACCGAGGCTGATGTTGTTTAACACATTCTTAAATGTGTTAGACAATGGGATGATGTGCACCCTCATGAATTTCACGGGTGACACCAAAGTGGGGGGAATGCTTGATGGTGTCAAAGATAGGGAAAACACTCTGAGGGATTCTCTAAGCTGGAGGCTGAAGAAACAGGCTGACAGGAGCACCAAGTTCAGCGAGGACAAAAGCAAAATCCTGTCTGGTTAGGATAATCCCATCCATCATTATGTGTTGTCAACTGACTGACAACACGGTAAATCTGCAGTTTGGGGGTTCTGGTAGACCAGGAATATGTCCTTGAGGTGATACCACTAGCCACTGACAAGGCTTTGTTTACAAGAATGGAACCGGTGGTCAAGGGAAATGATGATTCTTTCTGCCTAGCACTTGTGAGGCTGCATCTGGAGTGCAGTGTCCTCTCCTGTTCCCGTGAGAGTGAGAGACCCAAGAGAACCCAAAAGAAGGGCATCAATATGGGTATGAGACTAGAGTACATGATATATACACATATATACACATGCATATACACTTAAATATACACATATACATATCTGCATATGATTTGTGTAGATATACATTGAAGCTGAATGGACTTTATTCAGCTAGGAGGTAAGAAGGTGTAGGGGATCTTTTTGCAGGCTTTTATACCTAATGTCTAAATGCAGATTATAGAGAAGAGGGAGAAGAACTTGTCTTAGAGATATTCATGGAAAGATAATCATCGCAATTGGAAGTAGCAGCAAGGTGAATTCCAACTGGGAAAAAAAAATCACAGTGAGAGAAATTAAGCATGGGAACAGGCTAAGGAACCCCTTTCCTTGTGGATTTTTAAAACCTGACTGCAAAAGGCCATGAACAATCTGATCTATCTTCAAAGTTAGCCCTGCCTTGAGTAGGAGGTTAGACCAGATGACTTCCAGAAATCCCTTCCAGCATTAATTTATTCTGCTTCCAAGATGTGTCAGAAAATTTTTAAAAAGGCTGAGAAACATTATCTCTGCTGACCTAATGATCAGAGATATTAGTCTAGTGACTAGAATAAGCCTGAGAATTTTAAAGATTATGATTCACGGAAACCAAAACTGCTTTTCTTAGTCCCAGTATGGAATTGTCTTTCTAGATCAGAAAGACCTACTATGAGAAAAGTCATACTTGAATCTTCAGTATACCATGGCATGATTTTACCCCCTAGATGGCCTTACTGTTTCTTACTTTCCTTCTGTCCTTCTGATTTATTTTTTTTTATTATTATTATTACAAATTCTAAAAAAATTTAACCTGGTCATAAAACAGAATTCCTACATGCTTTGACCTTTCATTATCATGTTACGGTTAATAAATGTAAATAATATTGAATTCAGACAGACTTATTTGGGTATCTGAAGCAAAATTTCCACAGAGGTTCAGCAAGACCACTTTATAGAATATTCTGAACTGCCACAAGTGGAAATAGGTTTTTAAACAAAACTGCAATAAATTTAACAAGTTCTTCAGTATTGCCCTACAAAGACATTTCAGTGAAGAAAAAAGCAGTGAATTGCCACTCCTGTTGCAACACAAAACATATTTTTCATTTCAAGGATTGTACACATATTTTCAAAAATGAAACTTTAAATTTTTTTTTGAAATCTGCACTGAGGTCCATCAACTTTGGTAAGCTGCACGTGTCAGAAATTGTTGTACACTGTGAAGTCAGATTACTCAAACAGCTATAGATCAGCAAGGAAAGTTAACCTTGTTCAGCTTGTAATGTCAACATTTTAGTGCCCAGAAGCATGTGTTATGTAGCCAAAGAAAATCATGTTTGTCTGATGTCCTCATAGACCATTAACAACAACATCAAAAAAAAAGGTACAAAGGTGTCTGGCTTTGATTTCCTAAGATCTGGCATGGTGTATCAGTCAACAACTTGTTTTGTGATTTGCATTTTTCAGCAGACAACAGGCCTTAATTTAGCACAACCATATTTTAGTAAAACACTCACATACATTTATGGAGGCATATTTAACATATGATGCAGACACATGTTCTTTCATCTCCAAAGAAATCCCTACAGTCCTTTTGAACTTTGTTCTGGAGATAAAAATTTGGCCTCTGTTTTTGTCTCTGTTTCTCAGTTATAATCATAATCATAATTATATGGCTATCTAGGCAGATACTGTGTAAGTGAACACATCCCTTACATTTTTGTATTAAATGGTTAGTACATTTCTGAACACAGACATGAGCCCCTGATGTCCAGTTAGTTGTAGAAACCTCTTACACTGCTTGGCTGCCATATGATTTGAACAATGGATTTTGAGTTCTACGTTTGTTTTTTTTGTTGTTTGTTTGTTGTTTTTTTTTTTTTGTTTTGTTTTGTTTTGTTTTGTTTTGTTTTCCAAAGGCTAATTAAAATCAATTCCATGGCTTTTCTCTGCTGTTGTAGAAGATGCTGTGGTTAGATGTTTCAATCATTAGCAATATGGTACTGCTGGATTAAAAACAAATTTCCATAAAACATAGTGATGACAGTTAGTCTATGATAACCTATGTAATTGCTAATGAACAAAACCTGCCCTGCCTTTATACCTGAATATTTGTCGATGGTATCCAAAAATAGGGATGACAGGAACCAGCATTCTGATTTACTTTTTAAACTATATTAATCTACTTAGCTGTTCAAATTTAATCATAATTTGTATTTCACAGAGAATCCAGATGATACAAATATTTGTTTTCATATCATTATGAATATTAAATATTTCAGAATTTAGTTCTAGAAATATATTTTCTTGTTCTGGTTACATCGAGTCACTCAACTTTTGTTTAGATTTAGCTCCCACATTTAGTTCTTAAGCCTTTTCAGTTAGGCTGACTCATCAAATTCTAGTCCTACCTTACACAATGTAAAACTAGTTTGAGATCAGCATCAAAACATTCTTGAAAGCTTATAGAGTCCAATTTAAAATCATTGTACCCAATGGAGCTGAAATCCTTCTTACATTGAAGGTCAATGGGTCTTGTCACTGACATAGCCAAAGAGGATTTTATTTCAGAGGTTTGCAGAATCAGTGGCTTAAATGACAAGACAACAAGAAAGAAGACTTTAATAATTATTTTGGAGGGTAGAAGCAGAAAGAGTAGAAATGAGTATTTGTAATTGAGTAAGAGTCAGTGCTGTACAGACATCACAGCCTAAACTCTTCTTCCCTTTGTGTCTTTTTTTCACAGTAGGGTTGCTGTTTGCCTAGCCTTTGAGAAGGGGCTATCATTACCTTTCATGTGAAATTATCGTAGTTAGAAGCATACAGCTGAAACAGAATTTTATCATTTGTGAGTTAAACAACTGTAAATGTAATAGATATACACCAAATGGAAGTACAAGTCCTTGTTCTGACTGATTTTGCAGAGGAACTTGCAACTGAGTCCCTTAGTTCTCACACTACTGCTTCATTGGTTATGATAGGGTTGTTGCATCTTATGCCCATCTCGGGGACACAAGAAACCTTCCAACAAAATTGTAATTAAATTTGGTGGATTTCCATCAGCCTTACTTTAAATACATCAGTGTTTTTCATGAAAAGGAAAAATATCAGGTGATAAATAACTAGCTCTTTTGGTAAAAACAAACAAAAATATCTACTGTTCTTCCCCCAAACTTGTTTTGCTAGCTATTAAATTTTGTAGTTTCTAAAATAATTTAATTAGGTAGATGTAGTATGTCACTGGTAACAAATCTGAGCCAACCCTTGGAGTTTACTATCTTCCTTTTTTGTACAGTTACTACCTCTTTTAACTGACTGATGTGGTCCTTACAGACTAGGAGCTATTTTAGTGTAATTTCCTAAAGGAATTATAGTAGACTGTGTCAAACGTCTTGCTAAAATGAAGGCAGATGACAACCACCACTCTCCCCTCACCCTCTGAGCAAGCTGTTTCATCACAGAAGGCAATCAGTTGGTCACGCATTTATCACTGGTGAATCCATGTTGACTCTTCCCAATCACCTTGTCTTTCATGATCATGGAAACAACTTCCATCAGTGCCTGTTTCATAATTTGTTTAGGGACTGACTTGAGGCTCATTGGTCTGTAGTTTCCCAGACCTTCTCTTTTAGAGATGGGTATGTATTTGTCTTTTTAGTTCAGGACTTCCCCTGGTCTCCCATAACCTTTCAAAGATGAAACAGAGAAACTCTGCAGTGCTATCAGCCAACTATCTTAGCACCCTCAGACATATCCCACTATGTCCCATATGCTTGAATATGTACAATAACTATAGGTGGCATTTGACTCTCCTCTTCAGGCAGGGGTTCATCTTGCTTTGTCATTTCTTTTTGGCACAGACTTGCAGGCTAAGTTTACCATTGAACACCAAGGCACAGAATGCATGTCACCCTTTTCTGTATTGTATTAACTAACATGTCAGCTCGTACTAATGTTCTGTAGCTGACCTGCATCTTCCTTGTACTTATGCTTGTTGCTCACATATCTATGCCTTTCTTCTTATTCCTGACATCTTGTGTTAGACTGAGCTTCAGCTGGGCTTTTTGCCTCCTCTGCACCTCTGACAAATATTTCTGTCTTGCTCTCTGAGAATCTGTCTCAGTCACTGCTCAATACTTTGTATTGGTGCCTGGAATTGATACCAGACTTTGACTCCTAATATATTCATAAACATTAAGAATAAGTAAAATTCACAGTAACAATTCCACTGAGCAAAATTCAAAATAGCAACATATATGTTATTACCATGTCATCTCATCTGCTAGTTTATTTTTTCAAAATTCTTTACGACTTATTTTTACACTATGATAGCATTCAAAAGGGAAGGCCTTGTAGAATTGTTACAGAGGTGTGTTTCAGTTCCACACAGAAATTTTTACCATAATTTCATGGTTAATCAAGCTGCTACTACATAAGAGGTACATAATGAATGCTACAAGGAATGCTACAAGGACCATGTGTGCTTGTGTACAGAAAACGAATACATCTATGTATAGTATCAGATACAGGCATAATGCAAGGATTAAGTTTTTATATAGGCATCTCTGAAGAGACAGCAAGAGAAAAAGCAAATACAGGCATTTGATATGGGCTGGCAAGGAACACGGGAATGTGTGTTCTATGAAATGTGCATGTACACATGGAAAGTACGCATTTGTTACGGACAAAAGTGCTTATGCCAAAAGACGTTTATAGACAAGAGTATTTGTACAGTGTGTGCATCTGTGTGAGGGAATTTAGCATGGAGTTATAAGCTGCTTGTGCATAGATAAAGGGAGAATATTTTGATTTGTCTGGTTCATTATGTATATACTAAGGCAGCGGATCTAAGTGATATCAATCTTCACTATACATACATATTTACAAAGTATGGACTTCATATTTTAAGAGGAACGATATTCCTGTATGAAGCCTTGGTTGGTGGCAAAATGGGAAAACATAGCAGAAAGAAGGGAAGGGAAATGGCAATAAAAATAATTAACTACACACTAAGATATAATAAAACATCCCATGTGTTGCCTTGTTAAAAGTTATGAAGCTTTCATTGTATCACCTGGAAAAGCTTCATTATTTTCTTTATTAACATCAACTAAATTTAGTCATTATTTATGTGTCCAGCAGGACAAAACAAACAAACAAACAAACAAACAACAAAGTATTGGTTATTTTTACTGTTGTTTACTTCTAATATTTTTATTCTTATATAGTAGCTCCACTTTGACAAACACAAATTTTCCAAAGATTTCCCAGATCCAATTTTGCAGGCTTGGAAGGGTGGGTATGTTTTTCTTTTTGCATATTTCCTTGTAAAAAAACTTTATTTGTAATACAGCTTGCTGCTCTGATTATTACTTCTGCTTTGAGTGGCACTTCCCACACCACCAATCATTATAAAAACAGACTTTGCTGCTAATTTCCTGGAAGATTCAAATACTCTTACTTCAAGGTCATCTCAAAGGATAGTTTAAAGAGCTTTTTCTGTAAAATATGTATATTTACATGAGCACGCATAAATGGTCACCAGGGAAGATAAGCTATCAGAGAGTAAAGAGATGTCTTGCCTTATACAGTTCACACACCACTGAAGCAGATAAAATTGGTTTTGTACCCAGCCTATGAACACACTGTTAGGAACTCTGTCCTGAAAATTGATCTATAATACTGAGATAAAATTCAATGCATCTCTTTTCATAAATATCTAACTGTGGCATCAAAATCCTACTGCTCTTGCCTGAATAACCATCTGCTGGAGTTCCAGCAGGTAGTGGAGTGACTTCACTTGTGTGCTCAGGACACATAGGAACAGGCTGCATGCATAGGTAATTAGAGCATTTGTATCAGTGCACAAAGACATGAGTACAAGTTTACAGTTATTAAAGTCAGACACATGACTGACTATGAAATGTTAAGATTAAATCTGCTTTTATTTTTAATAACAAAAGCATCCAGTATCCATTAACCCGCCTCTTTTCAAGCCTCTGTGTGCACCTTTGTATTCCTGCTTGTCTTCCCTGTCTCTAGTGAATAACATAACATTTCTAAAGCACACTACTGTGCTTTAGAAACAAGCAGGACTGTAACATTACTGAGGTTCGCTTTTGTTCTGCCATTTCACTCTGCCGCCATGATCTACCTGTACAAGCTTAACTTCAATGTTCTGTGAAATTTTTATATGGGCATAAGGGTGCATATGGGCTTTAACGTTCTTAAAATATATGGTCAGCTCAGTAATACACAAAATCAATTGTGGGCATGAGCAAGCACACAGGGATTATTCACAGCTGGAAAGTGCTCAGAACCTTACTAACTAGCACAGAGTTAGGAGCTATTCCAATGTATTATTGGAAAAAATGAGAGCACATTGTAGCGGCTGTCACATGGCAGCTCCTACAATTTTGCCTTAGAGTTACTGCCACTCATTTCTCTTCATGTTACAGTTTATGCAATACATAAACTTCTAAACTAAAAAAGAAATACGTGGGAAACTGGAGAATATATTTGTTATCCACTTGCTGCTACAGCCAATAGCTAAAAGTCCTGCTGACTTCATCAGGGAAGAGAATCCAGCCCCATTTTTTCACAGGAAAGAATACTTAGATGTGATCTATGTGATGAAGAAGGAGAAAAATCTATGAATACATGTAGCCAATTATTCTATAAACAGCCAAGGTGCAACACATCCCTATAGAATAAATCCTGTTTTATTTATTTATTTGCTTGTTTATTTCTAGTATGTCATGTGAAAAAGAAAAAAATGGTAAACATCGGTTGGCAAAACACAAACAAAGAAAAAGTGCTTGAGTCTAGAGCAAAGAAGACACTGTGCTATAATAAAAAGCACAAAACCAAGAAAATTCGTTTCTTCTGCTGGTATAGTTAGCAATTTGCTGGAAAAATCCATGGAAAGATCATTCAATCCAATGGAAAACTCATTCAAACTTCTGTGATCCCAGTGGATAAAACTAATTTAGTTGATTATTAGTTGATACAGCCTGAGGAATCATTTTACTGGTGACCTCAAAGAACAGAACTTTCACAACACCCATCCATATGGATGCTTGGGAAAGGCCAATTCCATCCTCCAAGCACCTGAGAGAACCTGTGTGGCAAACGAAAAGATGGACCCAAAGTTTTCTTAATTAAGACACCTTAATTCTTTTGAGAAGGGTGGAATAAAAAGAAAGTTTCAAGTGCCTTTATGATACATAAAATACTAGAACTTTGGAGGCACAGGAAGTCATATAGATAAGCAGCTTCTACTCCTCCAGAGACGGGGTGCACCAGTTACAAAACTACTCACTTTGGAATGGAGGAGGAGGTGGCTCACACTGGTTCCAGCCTTCCTGCTTCTGTGAGAAGTATAATTTAACCCCTCTTATCTTTTCACCCTCATTAGTTGACACAGAGTCTTATTTATACAGATCGCAAGGAAGGGCAAAGTTAGCACAAAACATTGTCAAACGCACTTTACATGTGAGTGTATTCTGCCTTCTTCAAGCTTATGGTGAGGAATCATTCCACTTCCTTCAGTACTGTATCAATTAAGATAGATGCAGCAGAGCTCAACTTACAGTATTTTATTACATCACCCTTAAAAAAAAAACCAAGTATTTGGAAAGAGTAGTCCATAATCCTGACAAAACTGAATGGCAGTCACTGAGCTTTTTTCAAAGTAAGGCTAATTTGTCTGTTACTAAAATGCTGAAAAGACCTATTATGACCATCATTTCATTCTCTCTATGAAACATCTGTGTCAACTTTCAAAAGATTTTTCCTTCATGTGACTGATTTTGAAAGATAATTCCTTTACAATGCTGATTTCAGCTTCTAAACTACTTGCATGTACTACTACTCCATTTAAAGCAATCCATTAAAGGCCACTCTCTTTTCAAAAGGACAATTCAAATATATGACAGAATCAGATTCTTACTTGTAAACACAGGCACAGAAATATTTGTATCCCCGTGAAAGCAAATGAAAAATCAATCTTTGAAAGAGCTGGTCTTTTTCTCTTTGACCAGTGATTATATTAATTTTAGTACCTTTTTGTAACACTTGCCTGCCTGTAAAAAAAATCTTTGGACATTTCCATTTGGTGCTTTTTTGAACACGAGTATTGTAAAACAGTTTGCAGCAGAATCCCCTTGTACATTGTTCATTCACTTTAGCATAGGAAGAAATTTAAAAGGGATATAAGCAACTGAGCTTCTGAAGGGGAAGCAAGAAGGAGAAGAAACCTGAACTATCTTATCTCATTTAGACATCCACTATCTCTTTTATCTAGATTCACTTACTCAAACCTAAGGCATGTGGTCTTGTTTAATATCAGCCAGTAATAAAGAGCTCTTCAGCTAAATACAGCTATATTCCACTATTAACTGCGGCTCTTGAAGTAGTCATTGTGGAAAGGGGAGTCTAAACCCTTCAATGTCAAGGCATTTAGAGGCACTCTAGCATCAATCAAGGTCCACGTCCAGTAAGTGCCTGCTTACATTTACATGAAATATTCATACAGCATTCAGTTTTGCTTTTCTCTCTCCTAATCATCACTTTTAGGAAGAAGCTACAATCATCACAGTTAAGGGAGGGCGTTATGGGATGTGTGGTACCTTTCAATGTCAGGCTTCCTGCAGATAGCTAGTTCTGTAATGAGGCAGCACAGTGTATAGACTACCAAAGGTCTTCCTCACACAGTCTCGCCTTGTTATCATGCACTATTCATCTTCGAGCATACAACTTAAAGCAAATGAAAGTAATTAATTAACCATAGCAGATCTGTCAAAAAAAGTGGTTTCAAATCTTGGAAAATATTTAACATCTCCCTTAAGTGAACAAGGTTTTCCCTCTACATGTGCATTCTCCAAAAATGGCATTCAGGTCTTCCACTGAATTCTTTTAATTGTAAAAGCACACAGATTCCTTTTAAACTGAGAGTGATTTGTTCTTTTCATATTTTTCTGATGCTTTCCAAATGACTATACAGACTTTGAGAATGTAAAGTGTTATAGAACTGTGAACTATTATTATCTAATGTTGACTGGAGACCATCGCTAAATTCCGCCCCCCCTCCCCCACCTTTGAATACAACATCAACAACTTTGTGTAGTAATATATCTTCTATACTTGGCAGTTCAGAATGCATTAACCTCAGTGATTTATTTATATATTTTTTTAACCAAAATAGTAACATTTGTAGGGAGTCACTTAGAAGTTTGGGTCAAATAGAAACATTACACGGTGCTTTCTGAACGAAGTATAAAGAACATTTGTCGTCATCCTATATTTAGTTTTACAACAAATTCAGTTACTCCACTACTATCAGTAGCAGCAACTGTAGTCTTCTTTATTATCAGACTATTGTTTGATACTAAATTGAAATTGACATCTTTTAAAATTACTAATAAATATGACATTACTCATCTTACAAAAGCAGAAAAATATAAAAAGATATATAGTGTAGCTGATGTTGGAATTAAACAGTCAAAATAATATTCAACAACTTAAATTTCAGTGTGTACAATTCTATTAGAAAACAAAAACAAACAAAAAAAGTCACCTCAGGATCCTAGGCATAATATAGTTCAATACATATTAAAAATCTATGGTTACCCGGAAACATATGAAGAGCAAAATGTGTACAGTAAAAATATTGCCAACTAAAATATTAATTTCCCTTTCAGTAGCATCTTCCTCTTGCCTCTTTCTAAACATTTGCACAGCAAAGTAACAGCATTTGCATTATATACACATGTTGAGTCTGTTGGCATCATCAGTTTTGATTTTTCTCACAAGAATGGGGGTTCTCTAATAAATTACTGTGCCAAAATCTGAAAGCTGATTGCCTAAAAAACAAATATAAATGGCAAAGTACTGAAACCCAGGAAGATATCCAAAAATGTCAATGTATTTGTTATTTTTAAAAAGCTCAACATATTTGTTTACTTTTAAAACAGTTAAAATTGAAGCCATCTTTTTTATTATATTCCCTTAGAAATAAGAAAAATAAAAATCGTGATCACATTGTGCACATAGGAAAAAGAAAAGGCAGTTCTAACTATTTGTTCATCTAAAAATTAGAGCATAGGTAATAAAAAACAATTCGGGCCAATAATCTTCAGTTACCTCAGGTGAAGACAGTCAAAGCTAGAGACAAAGAATACAATTCAATTCTTTGTTTCTAATTCTTTTTATCCTTGTATTGAATACAATTACTGAATGTAAAAATGATTACTATACAAACCCACAAAACATCCTTGTTCATTCTCCCCTGAATCTTTGCTTGGGAGAACCCATGCTGCAAGAACAAACTATCCCTTGAAAAAACTGGTGTTCTTTCATTTTTCCCCGACTTTGAATGAAATGTACTTCAATTTTATTAGTTCATTAAAAGTAAGAGAGAAGACAGAACCTACTGATATTAAACTGTGTAGGCAAGATACATTCAAAGCTAATTTGTAACAGTTAGTTATAAGACTGTACAGTATCTGACTCAGAAAAAGAATGGAAAAATCTTCCCTGAAGAGGCTTCACTGAGTTTTTAGAAGCCATCTATGGAAGGCTTATGGAAGATACTGTGCAGCAGTAGAAGCAGCCTTACTTTATATTACCATTTCCTAACTTCTTTCAATGTTTCTGGTTTACTATGAGATGTGGTGCGGTGCAAAGCTCCTTCTGAGAATCGCTGAGAGCCTTTGGCTACTACCAAAGTTAGTGAAATCAAAGGTGCTTGTCACACTGCCAATTTCAAGCTGCTAATTTATGGAACATTCTTTTTCCCACATTTTCTTATCACCATTACAATTTATTAGCATGATAGAAATCTAACTGTATTTTTATATGTACATCATTGTAATAAAATGTAGTCATTAAATGCTGCATTTTGTGCATTCTAATTGTGCCTTATGTCAGTATTATTTTGAAATGTTCAAGACCTTGTTAGATAAGATCATAAAAAAGTTCTACGTTGAATGCTCTAAATAAAACATATATAAGTGAAAATTATCCAGAGGCTATTTGGGATTCAAACGTACTTTAAACAGAATTTAGTGTTTAATTGTAATTTCTAGTAAACTTTCAAAAAAAAAAAAAAAAAGCCTGAATTTTAGACAAGCTTCATACAAACCCTGTCGGATTCATCTCCAGTACCACCCATCTTGAATAAATCAAATCCCCAGGCTGGAAATGTAGCACCTCTTTCAGTCTGGCTCATAATGTGGCATAATCCATTATTCACCTCCTCGCATGCAAGCTATGGTGCATGTTCAAAGTTGACTTCTATGTTTGGTCTGACATTATCTATTGAATTAACATTTTAACATTTCAAATGACAAAAATAAAATAGACCTCAGCTGCACTGCTGCTGCTTTTTGTGGTGTATATTTTTTTTGGGGGGGGGAGGTGGTTCTTTGAGGCAATTGCAGAATGGCATGCAATCAGTTGTGGCTTGGCTCATATTTCAAACTATGTTGGAACCTGCTGAAAATTGAAGAGTTTGAATCGGTGGTAACCCATCATACCTGTGGGATATCTTTAATCCCACAGGTTGTGGGAACTTATGTATACTGTTAGCTTTTGATCTTACTACAATGATTCTGAACATAACTGGCAAAAGCAATGCTAGTCAGACATAAAAGAATTCACTCTCCCTTGTTCTGCTTCCCAATCTGTTCTCAGAGTACTGAATAACATTAGGCTTTGCTTTGTGTAAGTGATACAATGATTTCCACTGCAAATTTCTGCTGACCAGATTCAGAATATGAAGATGCTACCAAACAGAATCCTTTTGAACAGTTACCTCTATAACAACGACAGTCTTTGAAAAATAAATATTATTTATTAGCAATATTCTTTGTACAGTATTTACTCTTAAAACTAGTCTGTACTGTTATGCATGAGGACAATGCATGCAGCTAAAACATACATATATTTTACTGAATGCTTTTATTTCCATTCATCCCAGATATTTCTTTTAATAACCTTGCATGTTTCTTGCTATCATTACTTGTGTGAAAAATACTCAAGATCCAGGTTTGTGCTTTGTATTATTTGCAGATGCAGGGCAGGTCCCTTAGCAGGCTAACTATCTGACTTCATTGATGACTGTTTGTCTATGTAATGTTGCAGGTGTCAATGACATATAAGCATAAGGCTGCAAGTCCAGCTTGACAGATATGTGCAGCCTATGTATTATCAAAAATGGATTACAGAATTTCAAATGTGTTTTTAATGTCACGTCAAATTAATTTTTAACTTTTTTTTCTTGCAGCATAATCCAGTATGATCCACATTACTGTATTTTAAAATGATGGATAGGTTACCATCCAAATTATTTGTAAGACATAAATGACCATTGTATGTCTCTTTGAAGTCAGAGCATGTATTCTGTATGACTCAATCATTAAATCATCTTACAAATGTCTAACAAAGCACCTGCATTTAACCATACTTCTTATATTTACATTTTTGGCCTCTTTCTAAGATCAGGCATAAATCCATCAGGCCATTTTAGAACTTTAGAACTTCCTTCTTTTACATATCTACTGCTCATTATCCAGAAGTTATTCTGTCCCCTATGTTAAATTACTTTATGCTGCAGCTTAAACGAACATGTCTTGCTTTCATCTAGCATTTCAAACAGGGCAAAGACTGCTGTACAATTTCCAAACACAACTGTGCTAACAGAGATGAATTACTACAGTTTATATAATTTATATTAGGAATTCATAGACCTAGCAAAAGGGATTAGTACATTTTATTTCAGGGTAGGAGATGATCCTGTCATTAATGGTCGATACTTTCATCATCTTTTAAACCTGAGGAATTTCCTGGGTGACAAGACTGTAAGGACATATCAGGGATTCACAGCTGTGAGCTTTATCTGGCCGTGTACTGCTTTACTCTCAGTATGTGGACTACGTTCCATCAAAACTGGATTAGACTGTCAATCATGTCCTGCAATGTATATTGTATTATGATTTTTTGAAAATGTCACTGAGATCAGAGTAATTTCTTGGCTAATTGCATCTCGTCTCTTCTTAATACTGTGCATTTAATGGTTTCATTACCTTACATGACAATCACAGAGTCTAGTCCAGCATTAAGGGCAGTTTTACTTTTCTTTAAAAAAAGAGAAAAAAGAAAAAATCTCAAGAATCCTCAATCCTTTTAATAACACGGAAAAATATTTAAGACACTTCTATATTTTATTAAATGAAATAAAAATGTGTTTGTGGTGTGCATATTGTTCCCTGTGGTCTGAGATATACATACTAGCGGAGATTGTTTCTCTAATCCCAAAAGCACACCTTATGCTTAGCACAGTATTTTCTTCTCTTCTCCCGTTATGGAAATAGATTAAAGAAAATATTAACCTTTAAGAAACTGTCACTCATTACTCACACAGCTTCCATTTTGTGTATACTTATCTCGAGGGAAACTCTCCCAAACACAAAAATATTTGTGTTTCAATATTACCCATTTAGGCATGAGAGATTCATTTAGATGAATGTTACTGCACATTTCCTGATGTTTCATTAAATGATGGTTTGCCAACAGCAAAAGGTTCTGCTGATATGTGTCAAAAGTAGCAAAATTGTTGGAGTGTTTGCAAAATTACTGAAGTCAAACTTGTTCTGGACAAAAATAAGCATCCTATCAGAAACCAAACAATTACAGGAAAACGTATCAGCTATTAATACAGTCATGTTTACTGTCAGAAACCTATGGACTACAGTGATAGGCCTAATTTAGATGTTATTCTTTAAGCTGTTATAACGACAACTTACAATAATAATCAGAATCAGATCAGAAGCAGCAGGAAGGGCAAAGCAGTGTAGGTGAAGGTGGTGGTTCAGAATGGGACTGCAAAAAAATGTACTTTGGATCACTGTACTGCATTGCCTCTGCCACACTGAAACACAAGCTGTTACTCATCACTGTAGTCTATTACATAATTATACGCCTAAAGCTGAACAAGCCCACAGTCTCCTGGAGTTTTTTGTTCCTTTTAGCAAGGGAGGGGTTTTCTCCATTTTTGACATTCAGCTTGCCTCTAAAGACTCTCATATTCCACCAGGCGAGGCAAAGCATCAGCACTTCTATCATTCTGCAGTCCTCCCTTTTCTACTGTATCAACTAATTGCAAGCTACAGGGCAGAGAATACACAGGAAAGATAGGCACATATTGCCAAGTATTCCTGGTAGGGGTGCTCATGATGAAGGACATGCTTGTTTTTGGATCTGACAGCAGCTGGAATATCTAGTTCAAATTTGCTGTGGCAGGTAGAAAGAGTGCGAATGTTAAAATATCCAAGGCGTTTGTAAATACTCTAACTTGCTAGCCATTTGCATTCAGTTTGAGAGGATTGCTATCACTAGCATAAATGTAGGTTGACATCTTTTTAAAAGTGCTTCCACTGATGATTTGATTCTGAATGTCTTTTATTTAAACAGTCCAACACATTTTATTGTCATTCTTGCAAAACAGGAATAATGATTAAACAGTACAGATAACTACAGTATAATTCATGGGCGATACCTGACTGATCTTATCAGCGATGCACATGTGCATCCGTGAATTACTGAACTCCCGGTAAGTTTCAAAATTAAAAAAAGGTCATTATTCTCTCACAGGGACTATTTATACTGTTCTGAAATAGTGCTGACAAATCTGGTGGTTTTGGGAGATGAAGGAGAAGGAGAAAGCATGACAAAACCAGACTTTCTCAAGCCAACAAGGAAACATAGTTCTGACACCTTGTTTTTAATTCCATTTTCTATTGCTTTTATATTTAGTCTCTATATATTCTTAAGAACAAGTCGAGACTGTGATGTCATTAAGGTAATTGAGTAATTAAAAACAAAACAAAACAAAAAAAAAGGTACATTAAGATATGTCTAAGGACACCGGCCAAGCCTAGAAGCATGGATGAATTTAACAAGCAGTGGTCTTGTAAGGAAAGTCAGCCTTTCTCCTACAAAAGGGGTAGGGAGAGAAAGGAGAGGAAGGAGTTTCACATTCTCAGGAGTTACCAAAAATACCTGATTTACATGTTGTCTAACGGATGGATAAACAATTAGTTTCTACTGATTGAAGGGAATCACCATGCATGATTTTTGACACATACCTCTGGCAAACTGTATGCTTTGCTAGAGAACTGTTAGCTGGAAAGCAAGAAGGAGAAACACTTAAGAATTCTTTGGTACTACCTTTATTTGAAAACATAGCACACGTCAGGAAACTGTTCCTTAGGTTAGCACCTTTGTCTATAATTCACATGTAGGATAACAAGCTGTGAATCTGGCTCACAGCACTGGCTGTGTTGACATCCTGTGGTCAGCCTTAACAACTCAGCTGAACATAAACCTAACATAAATAACTTTGCTATTTAAAAACACAATCTATCCATAGAATATGGATACATATGAACAGAATACTGATATATTTATGGACAGAATATATGGATCTCACCATGCTTTAACTTGCAGTGTGACCTTTCCCGAAATGGACATAGGAGGGCCGCTATTGCCGAAGAGACAGGAAGGACACAGAGGTCCTGGCTGGTCAGGAACATTTTGAGGGTTTCTGTTATCCTCTCAGCTGTGAGAGTCTTCAGCATTAAAGTGACTTTCCACTACAGGCCCTAGATTAAACTCTGATATCCCTATGAACACACCAGTAGCGATGTTTGCTGTGAGGTAAAATAACCCTTTGACAAGATTGTCTCTGAAAATGGAGCTTGACTTAGAAATCACATGCTATCAATAGAAAAAGAAAATCAAAAACGCATTTCAAAAGAATTAGCTTCTTCTGTCTACTGTGGTAAATTCATCCAAATAAGCAGGCATATTGCAAGAACTGAAGTAAATAAAAATATCCTAGATCTATTTTTAAGATTAATATATGTTCTTTGCAGATTTTCAGAGACTACCTGAGAAATAATCATAGAGGTGGATTACTTTCAAAGCTTGGTGATAATATTAAAATTTATTAATGTAATATTTTAATAAATTAATGATAATAATTTATAATGTTTGTTAATAAATTATAAGTATTAAAAAACAAGTTTACTCTTGTCCAAGGCTGTATTAGTACATGTAAAATTAAATTAAGAATAGGTGGAAGACAGGACACTAGACTATTCTGTCATCTGCATCTGGTTGACTTATCAAGGAATTTGGAGACAGATGAGCATGGAGATTTTGTGAATTATGGCAATACTTTCACCTGTAATACTTCTAGCATTACATATGGTTAACATATTTTCATGATCAGTAAAGATCTTTACTAATATATTTAGAATTTATGGTTAGTTTGACAATGATGTGGGATAGGAATGCTCCCACTCCTCTCCAAAAAAATGAATAAATGACATGCCTCATAGCGTTCCTTTTCAGTGGACTATATCCTACTGACAGATAAGTATATATACTCATTCCTTGAGCCAAACTAATTATTTAGGCAAAAATAATATGTCTGAAAAATAATAATTGTCTGCACAACACCAATCACTTAACTAGGGAAGAAACAAAACAACACAATCTCCAATCTGAAAGAGAGATTTCAGTGAGCATCCTAAGTAATCCTCAAAACTGAGGTCCTGAATTTGGGTCAAGAGTTTTCCTAAATTTCATGTAACGTTTAATCTACATTTATCTTAGGTCTCTTCACACTCTTGTGTTTGCAAGTACTTTGATAACTTTGTTAAAATATAGAAATTTAAAAGGAAGTCCAATAAAATGACTGGAAACTAGAAAATGCAGTTTGCTTTGAAACTAAGCATAGAAAACCTCTCTAGGCTCTCTTTTTTTTCTAGTGCTCACCCCAAATTCCAGGAAGCTATGGATTTGAAATTATCATCTGAAAGAGGCTTGGATTAATCACTCCTTTTTTTTCCCTTATTTCTAGTATGACCAGCTAATTGATGGTATTTAAGATGTTTAAGATGGACTTGAAGAAGGCAAGAGAATTCTACTTCCTCTCTTTTTCAGTGTGGGGAAAAGAACTATACTAACTCTGCACTAACAAAGTACTTTCCCCCTACTTCCGAGGGCTAAAACTACCACCAGTACACTCATTACATAAGGACAACTTATGTGAAGAGCACAATTCACTCATCATTTTTCTCACAAGACCAGACACAGAACTGGAAATACATCTTGTATCTTTACAATAACACATCAAGCATGAAAAGATATAAAGCCAGCCCTCAAATACCTCCAAAATTGAAGCTGCAGAGATAATGTTCCAGCCCTAAATACGCATTAAATCTATCCAAAGCTGTTCTGAGTTACACCAGCTGCAATAGCCTGGATGCACTCTGTTGCCTGGTCTGCCTGGCAGAAGAACAAGTGGCAGCTAGGCAAATGGGTAACACAAGAGCTAAGAATTAACTCTAATTAAATATACCTCCAGTATAGTAATGACCTTGGGGTGATGTTAAACCAGCTATAATTTTATACTGTCTGAAGGGTGCAAACTTGCTTTGAAGTACTACAGCATCATGACTATATGGAGGGATTTCCTAATCTCTTTTAGACCCTTGACTGAGGAAAGAACCATGCAGTGTAGGAGTATCTACTTTCCAAAGGAGGCATAGTAAAGAATGTTTGGTAAACTAGCCTCCCCTCCCTGCAGAGGAAGACACTGTTAGAAAGGGAGAAAATTAAGATGCCCATGAAGGAGATGAATGTATAAGCAAGAGTTTGAGAAGAATCTCTGGCTTAAAAACTTTTCTTCTGATTTCAGGTTCTGGAAAAAGTATTTCACATTATTTGACAAGGTAATATACAATGCTATTTCAATGCACCACCATACTGAGTATGTGTTGTTTTAAAAGAAATATTTGCAGGAGTCTGACAGATTAATCAATAATTTAGATTAAATTAGCTTAATTAATAAGAATTAATCAAAATATTGCTGTCTAACAACAAAAAAAATATATTAATTTGCCTTTAAAGGTACATGCTTTTAATTTTTTTTTCAATGTAAGTACAAAGATTTACTCCCTCCAGATACCTCTAAAAATTTTACTCCGTTTGACTGAAGCTGATGGAACACACACCTAGCAACCTCCAGGGCAGTACTGAAAACACATTCCTTTTGTCTTTTCTTGATCATTTGACTGACTTTTCAAATACATTTACATTACATACTGTACAGGTTTTATAGCGTGTACCTCTATTTGGAGAAAAAAACATGTCTACCTATTTCATTTTAATTCTGTGTGATTCAGTGTTTTTCTTATCCACCTTTGTTTCCTTCAGCATTTCTCTGCTTCTCTGCAAACCCATTCAACAATTGGGACTCCACGCATTCTTGCCCATTCTCAATTTCCGTTTGCATACTGCCCCCTTTTTCAAGTGGGTTTATCTGTAATTTGATTTAATAGGCTCTAGATACCTGTGGCCTATAGTGGTATCTACACTGTATTGCATCATATTATAAAACATTATGATTGTGAGCAATAATTTAACTAAGTTGTTTGCCAGGGGTTTTGAAAAGTTTCTTAATTCTCATACTGGAATTACAGTGGGTCCAGGAGATCCCGAGCCATCTTTGGTGTTACCAGGAAATGTGAACTACAATGAAGAAATCCATTTAGCATAGTTTTAGTGATTCCCATGGAAAACCCACAAATCAACACAAATTTGCTTACAAATAAGCAAATCAGTCACTTGAAATATTTACAGACATCGATGTCCGAGTTCTATGTTGCTCACAAATATAAAACCAATGTATTTTATGCAAAGTCAAATTTCCATGGATTTGGATCCCAAGTAAAACTGATTGTATCAAAAAGGTCTTCAAATCATAATTCTCTGTGCTTCAGTGTAGTGTGACAAACATTCAGATACCAAAGTTAAATAAAAAGTAATACGGCTGAAAAACAAATTTTGAAAGTACCAGTCAATAATCCTGTGCAGAATCCTACAAGCAGTCTATGTAGCTCTGTTGATCCAATACAATGAATACAATTAGCAGAAAAAAAGTTACAAGTGGGTAACTGAATATATAGCTAGATTATATAGCTATAGATTATAATATAATCTATATTACAGATTATATAGCTAGAATTTAGCATGACCAGATATTTTTGTTTCATGTTTTCACTTTCTTTAACCAGAGTCAATTTTTACAGCTGATCAATCCTCTGGAAAAAAAAATAATAATAATAATAAAAAAATATATATATATATATATATATATATATATATATATATATATATATATATATATTATATTATATTATATTATATTATATTATTATAGAGTTTGATCTAATTCCTTAGGGAGTCACTAGGAAATTTCTCACTGATTTTGGCTGAATACAGATTCATGTGTCTCACTCTGCTTTAATTCACTGGCCAGCTTGGATATTTACAAACATGTTGATTAGGAGAAAATACTTTATAATATTCTAAAACTACTTCCCATACACAATAATTCATGCTAAAATGTGCTAAACATCAGGGGTTATAAACATGATTGCTAATACACAGCATTTATCCAAATATGCATAAATAATGTTATATCTTCATAAATCATAACGAAGGGAATTTAATAATCCTGCTTACACAACTGTTTGTTGGCTGGCCCTAAAATATTTCCTAAATCTTAGGTGGACTCAAGCAAGAAAAATAGGGAAACGAAATGTGGTAGCATTCCTCCTCCCCTACCCACACAACAAGCACACAATCATCAGATTTTAGGATTTGGATTTAGTGAATTAAGAATGTGGATCATATTTACGCAATTCTGATCTGGATGCAGATACTGCTTACACTCTGAAATGCTTAGAAAGGGATTTTGCTTTGTGCTTGCCTGTAGAAAATCTCCTCATTTGCCATTCTAGTAGTAATATTTATCTTTTATTTATTCAGTTGAAGATGTGACTTTTCTTGCTGCTAAGCAGCTGGATTTTGTTTTCACGGTGAAAAGCTAGCCTGTTTAGATGAGAACACAGACTTTCAAAAATAAAAGAGTTTTCCTTGCAGCAGTGATTCTGTGGCACTGCCCAGTGGCAGTACCTTGGTGTCACAATAATTTATCATATGCAGAACAGGGTAGTATGAATCTGACTTGTTTAAGTGCTTCAGTGGCCTTATTTCACAGGCAGAATGCAGGACAGGGCACAACAGTTGAAAAGGGGCCTACAAATCCGTGGTTACACAATGCTCCAAGTATTTTTTTGAAGTTGCTGAATGGACATGAGAAAAGACACAAGAAAACAGGGCTCCAAATACAACACTTCTCCAGTGGGAACTGGGTAAATTCCTTCCTGTTCTTGAGGCACATTTGAGCTTGTCTCCCTCAAACCTGTATTTGTACTCTTTCTTATCTAAAATGAGAAAAGGAGCACTGATTCAAGGCTCAATCATTTATCTAAATAGAATGAACCAAAATTTACATTTTAATTAAATATTAATTGTCCTCAAGCAAACAATATTAAAATATAATATTAATTTGTTCTTCTATGTCCAGCTGAAGGGCCATTCTATTACTTTTTGGTTTGGGTTGCTTTTTTTTTTTTTGGTGAACCTACTGTTTCACTGTGGAATATTCAGAACGTAATTCTTTTGTTGGTCTTCCCAGAAAATACAGCAATCCTAATGTATCACATACCAAAAAACATTTCTGTACACGAAATAGATAACAACATATGAATACTCTGCACTCCTAAAACTTTTTTTTTTTTTTTTTTTTAATCTTAGGATATTGAACTATTGCATCAAGAGCCAGGATGTGACATTAGGAATTACTATGCTGCCTTTTTATAAAGTGCACTACAGTAGAGTCTGTAAGTCAGGGACCAGTCGTGCTTAGGTACAGTAGAAACATTCATTAGTCTCTGACTTCTGACTTGAAGAGTTTCCACAGACAACACCACAGACCTACTCTAAACAATCAGCTGCAGCTCCCTAACAGACATGTTAGGGATGCAAGGCCCAGAGGAGCACTGATGGCTGTAAGATTTATGGCAGTACAGGGAAAACTATCTTTCCATACAGCTGAAAAGCTCACTTCCTTTGTAGAAGCACCCACTATCCCACAGTCCGAGGGAGTGACGACACCATTGTACACGTCCTTGCTATTCTTCAAGTAGCGTGAGGAACAAAAGCATGACCAAGGTGTACAAATGCCTTTGCATACTACTCCCCTTCATATTCCAGGGCCGAGGAGAGGGGGGATGGTTCCTTCCCACCAATGCTCTCTCTGGGGAAGAAGCATAATAGATCTACAATCTAGATTTTATGACTCTAACCCCAGGCAGCACTGAATGGCCAGAAATTATACAGTTGGAAAGTAAATTTTATATCTGTAGAAAAGAAGATAATTTCATCTCACAGGAAAGTGTGAGGGACCAGTGCTTGTCTCTCCAAAGCAGGTAAGCACTGCTATAGCTTTTCCATGACAGCTGGAAAAGCTGCAATGGGCAATGCAGAATTGGTGGAATGCTTTTCCTTAGGATTTATTTTCTTTTACTTTTATCCTCCTTTATAATTAAATGTAATAAAACAAAATTTTGCTTTTGCATTGCTAAGTGTCAGAAAAGGATGGAGAAATATGTGAATGATTTCTTGTCCATGCCAAACACAATCTTTCTCCCTTTAAGGCATTAAAAAAAAAAAAAAAAAAAAAAAAAAAAAAAAAAAAAAAAGCAGTATTTTTGAAACATATCACCATAAAGAACATCTTTCTTCATCAAGTGTAGAAAACACAGTGGTGCTGGATGAGGATTACCTTTATAACAGACCTGTTAACCACTCTGCATCTATGCTAAGGCTGCATTATGCTTCCCTCTGACTATGTGTGCATACATGGAGAGAAAGGAAAGAGCACGTCAAAAAATAAATGCCTGTAGGATTAAGTTTTCTTTAACTTAGGTGAAATCATCCTGTTGATATCAACAGCACAAACCAGATGAGTAAAGTTCAGCCTGTGCACTAGCATTTGAGAATTACAGTCTTCATTTGTGATTCAAAGTCCAAGCCTTCTAGCACTGAATCAATAAAAGAGTTTTTCCATTAGCTACAGTGGTATAGGACTTGGCCTCTGCTACTGATTTCTGAAGACACGTTACTGACATTAAAAAGCACTTTGTTTTGTAGCACAGACACCATGAAGAGAAGGCATAACATTTGCTCCATGAAAGATACTATAGCTTTTGGATGTGTTTATAGTTTCACTGGATGCAAGAGTTGTCTGAATGAGTTATCAGGCCTAAATGAATTATATTTCTAGGTAGATTTGACATGTATGACTTATATGTTGTCCAACAGACACATAGAGTGAAAAACAGCATTTAATTGCCATACCTCTAAAGCCAATTAGAACTCATCAAATAGTTCATAGCAGGAGCATGTGTTTTAAAAATCACTACTTCAGTCTCTGAAGGTATTGTAAAATGTACTTTCCTCATGCACATGACATCTACAAATTCTGATTGGCATTTCCTCCTTCCCTGAAAAGAGTGTCTGGCTCAGTTTGCAACAAATATGACAATAGGCTGTGCAAATGTACATCTGAAACACAGCCCTTCCGGGGTTAAGCATTCAAGCTTATATGAGAGATCATCAGTTTCGGGTCAAAGTGCTGTTCTTAAACGATCGGTGCAGAACAGAAAAAAAAAAAGGCATTGAAGTGACCTTGCTGAGGGTCTAAAACTGTGCTAAAGCCTTTTCTGCATGATTAAGTGAGCAGAATCTTAGATTAGCTAAAAGCAGTGCAGAAACATAATGAGTTCACTTATTTTGGAGCATTTAATAACAGTTATAGACAGTTATGTGATCAGGCGGAGTTATGACTTATTCATTCTTTCATTGCTATTAAAATTACTGCATTTGAGGTTTTTAAAGTCATTGAAATAAAAAAGTCTGATTTATGTTAGGAGAATTTAGCTTGCCCTTTGGTCTCTCAGTTTTTAAATGATATAATTAGACTTTTTAAAGACCATTCTAAAAGCATTATTAGCATTTTCTATAGCTGAAAGTAAATGCATGTTTTGTGGGTAGTTTAATTTTAAAAAAGGATAATAATACTACTCGATTCAGACAGCGATAGTCAGATTGCTACAAGAAGTATTGCATAAAATTGTCTTAAAGGTGACTCTGTGCATTTGTATGTATGTATACACATTGAGATACACACACAAACACATGCATAAATACGCTTAGTGCACATATAAGCAGGAGTTCCAAATATAAAGCTATTATATTTGAGTTCCAAAAATAAAGCTATTCCCTTCATCCATTTGGGAAATGAAGGCAAGAAGAAGAACAAGTTCCATAGGACATATTAACTCATGACCTTTAACATATTACCTCACAAATTACAAAGCCATCCACCAGTCTCAGGGGAGAAAAAGTGCTTTGATCAAAACAAAGGGACTTGCAGGTGTTTTGAATTAACAGTAAGCAATAATCATTAAAAATCACTGGGATGAATGTTGAAGTGTCATGAATGTATGTACATCTTAACATACACTCAATTTCTACGTCTCAGCATACACATTATTTTCAAATTATATTTATATATTAATTATACAGTGTCTTCAGCAGCAAAAACACACATTCTATATATCTGATTTTAAGCTTATATGCAGACATTCACAACACCCAGGCATACCCAGCTGAATACTTTTACACAAGACTCTGTATCTTGCTGTAAAGGCCAAACAGGTAAACCAAAACAATTTCCTTTCACATTTAAATAGCAGGTTTTCCCCTACATTGTTTTGGCTTAGAAAATAAAATTTCCCATAAGATTAAGAAATTCTGCTTTTAGTTGGGTCTCAAGGGAAAATATCTTTGCTCACAAAAATCACGCTTACGACAGCTTCCTTAACTGAAAGCTTTTTGCGTGTGTGTGCCTTGTATGTTTATTCAGTAGACAGTTTGGGTTGCTCATTTTGCTACTCCGAATGCAGTGTGCTTTTCTATTAAAACACATTATTAAAACTAAATCAGAAAGAAGCTTATTTAATAGTCATTTCATGCACATGACTGATGGGAATACATAAATTATCAGACTAATATCTGATTAAAACTTGATTAACATGCTAATAAATTATGCTAGAAATGTTGGTGTTGTTTTTTTTTTTTTTTTAATTTCCCCACTTTTACTTAAACTTCCTAATTGACACTTCAATTATTTTGTTCTCTGAAATTTTGCCTTCCTTCTGAATAACAGCTGAGATAAATTATTTCTTTGCCTGAACTTGGTAGGAAAAATGATCAATTACAATTATTAAAGCTCCCTAGTAATCTGTTAATTATTATGAAAAAAGTCGCCTCATTTTTGTTTGTTAAATGGATAGCATTGTATTTATTGTTGACAAAAGTCTGTAAGCTGTGTGAGACACCAGTGTCCTTAATCAATGCACTGCATGGATACAGTGCAGTGGGTTTCACGCTGCGACTTTCTCACACTTTGCTTGGAGCGATGCTAACTTTGGTGTGTCAGTCACACTGCTTAGGGAAATGACAGAGTAGTCTCTATCAGCCTCACGTGCTGCTACCGCCTGTATGGAAAAATACGTCCATGAATCTTGTAATACAGACTCCTGCCCACTAGAGACTGATCTCAGCCCAATAAAGCATGTAACTCAGGACCCTCACAGTTTAGAGTTGAACTATGGTCACAAAGGTGAGAGGCCAAGGCTTCATCCACTAAGCCATTTACCCTTTTCCTTTGTAAGGAAGATTGATTTTAAAAAAGCTATTAACCTTCAGCGATTTATCTCATCAGATCATCTTCATTTTGTTCTGCCTATAATAAGGCAGTATTACATAGTTTAATTCTTCACTTAATTCAGCTAGACTATCCAGAAAGAAATACATGGGGGAAAAACAGAAAAGGAGACAGAAAAATTGTCAAAAACTTTAGTATGAAAATATCAGAGAAACAAAAGAGACTTCATATGTTATTACATGTCTGGAGTCACAACAATGAAAGACGTAAGTGTGGATATACAGACAATCTGGTTGAACTTTCAATATATCATAATGAAGGAATGCTATGCCATGCTTACAATGAACATAGGAACTAACCTAAGCTATTCAAGAGACAAAAGGAGACTATTCTGTTCATTTCTTGAGGTGACTCTCAGTATCCAAACAACTCATATTCATTAGTGTGTGTTCAAACAAAGATGCTCCTTTGGTAGAAAAGAGCAGTTCCAAAGAAATCTGATCTTGAAATTTAATGTTCTACTGGATTTCAGGAAAGTGCCTAGGAGGAGTAGGTAAAGCAGCAGAGTGTTTTGGCAACGGTGTATATAATGCTAATTTCCTTCGAGATGAAGCAAGTAGGGGTTGCTTGCTGAGAACTAAATTATTTCTGGTTTAATGATTGATTTGGGAAAGGAAAAAAAAAATCCTTTTTTTTTTTTTTAATGAATAATATGCTTGCATTAATAATTTTAGTTCATCTAGCTGAGCTTTGTGGCAGGTACCAATTTCAATTTTGCTCAAACATCTGATGATAAAAGCAGTTCTAAGCATTTCGGGTCGAACTGGGTAGTGATTCCACTCATACTAAAGGTTCAAAATTATTCATAAACTCAGGTAACATTGACCTTCTATAAGAACTCTGATTTTTAAATCTCTTAGGTTCATCTGAAGAAATAAGCCTTTCTTCTTGCATGCTTATAAAATACAGAATCTGGACCGAATCTTCGAAATCAACATATCTTTGTTATCTTTGTGGACTTTGGGTCAGAACAAAATTCTTTTTTCCTAGCAACTCTGAGACTTCAATGTCTGTTTAGGCAGAGTGAGGACTACAGGTTAAGTCCAGAAGCAATCTAAAAGTAGCAGATCATACCTTCTAAAACGTTTTTCTCTTTCTTCCTAAACACATTCTTAAGTATATGCATCTTCTGGCATCTGCTTTTCTTCTGATATGTGGGCATTTAAATGGTAAACTGAAGCAAATGTTTACAACATTTCAGTATTTGATCAAACCACATAACAGCAGAAGTCTGTCTGTCTTAGTTTTGCCTGTGCTTACTTAATATCACTGAGCTGAAGGTTCTTTTGTTTCAAGATCACATGAGTAAGTTGTTATTTGGGAAGCTGAAGAAAACTTCAAAATGGTGATACTAAAAGTTACTATGAGAACCATACTAAGATACTCAGAAAGCCAATAAACTTCGTGGTAGATCATAAATTATTTCCTTTGTCATCAGAAGACAGAATTCAGGTAAGCAAATGTGGAAAGCAAAATGCAGGGAAAAGGCTGCAGTAAAATAGTTCAAGTATTTTTCTTTACAAATGAAACTGATGATAAAGTAACTCTTCAAGAACTGGTTATAAATCCTCTTCATACATATTTAACAGTATACAGTGAATAGGATTAGTAATATCTTTTGTCTAATTTGTCAATCCAGTTCTTAGTTCCCCACAGTGCTTCAGTCAAATACAAAGACAGTCTCAGTTACTTTTCCATAGATTAAGTAGCTCTTGAATTGATATTTGCTGTATGGTTTGGGACTTTGACTGGTAAACACTGTGACTGACGCTAAAGGCCAAAAAAAGGCAGCAATAAGGAATTAAAGCAATAGACTTTTGGTTGACTTGAAGGGCAAATCCACTCTCTCCAGTCTTCTGTAAAAGCAGAGCCTTTCTCTTAAATGAAAAGGTATCTTAAGGTATTGGTATCTATATATAGATAGATACCTGTAACAGTCAGTGATTGTTTTAAATTTCTTCTTTCTTTTCATTGGCCTAATTGATTTTGATGTGTAAATCTGAATTTTGTTGCATTTCAAGACTGGGAAATACAAAGTTATATGGTCAGCCAAGCTGTGCCTACTCTTTCTGCTTTGGGGTATCCTTTCACTCAGGCCGAGAGGCATGAATCATAGAATGAATTGATAGTATTTTTTCAGAAGCCTCTTCTCCAATGCAGCTGGAGAAGATTGTCACAGTAATAGTGCTGCCCTCTAGTCCATTTTGGAGCATGTATTTCAAACATTCTTCAGAACCAGCAGATAACTTGTTTTCACCTGCATTGACACAGATATACAGACAGATATATTAACCACTACATATCACCAGCCTGGGTGGACTGGCAGAATGCTTCAAAGCATGTATGGACATAAGAATAGGGCCTGGGACTCTGCAACTGCAAACTCTTCTTCTGTCATTATTGCATTGACAAGCCAATGTACAACAGATGCATCTATTTGCCTCGTACTGGTGATAACAGAAGAGCATGAATAACCAACAAATTAACGTGAAACTTCTGGAAGGAAGAAAAAAATATTTATTAATTTATTATTACTATTATTGGATTGCAACGTAATACCAAAGCCATTGTTCCAGACACATTATTGGTAAAAAATATTTTTTCCTAATCCCACTAGTTTCTCTTTTTGTCTTAGCTTAAGAATGCAAAAACGTGACAAATATAAGTCCTATTTTGAGACTCTGTAATATTTAACTATTTGTTCAAACTACCTATGTTCATGAGGCCATCCAGTGGTTGTTATTTCATTTAAATAATTTAACATTTAACCATTACAGTTGGTTGTCATTATATTTAACTCACTAAATTATGTTTGGGAAAGCCTAATTATTAACATTCACATGTGAGGAACCAAGCATTCACATACATTGATAGCAAGTCATCACAGGACTCTTTTTGGAAGCTTGCAAATGCCTATGAATGTAGGACTACTTAGCTATTATATGACAACCTGTGTTCTTTCATTGGACTCAGGAAAATCTTTTTACAGAAGGACTTACTGGACTTCCTTCTGCTCTCAGATTCAAGACATGGTAGTGGATGTATGTCAAGGAAATGCTTAATGACACCGAGAAAGAACTATGAACTTGGAAAGAGCATTAGAACAGTAGATATATATTTCTTCTATCAAAGGTACAGATCAAAAAACTTGGAAAGCTACAACAGTAGCAAAAAGAAAAAAGTGAAGAGACGTATACTCAGCTTTTTCCACCTTGTTTCCTAACTACATGTTGGGTCTCATTCAGCTGCCATTAAAGACAACTGAAAGACACATGATGTATTCAATGAAATTGATCACTAAAGATTCAGCCCTTTCTGACCATATTCTGTTCAGCATATTTATTCCAAAGAGTTGTATATCAAACTGTTAATATAACATGACCACGTTCGTATTCAAAAATACACTTACCTGTTCTCAACACTCACGTAATATACAGAGATAGAGGCAAGAGTAGATAGGTATCTTTCTTCAAACATTACATACAAATCTCAGTAATGGGTTTCCCATGCAGTCTTAGGTTACTTAAACTAAACCTCTTCAAACAGATGCATCTTGTTGTATCTTATGCTACTACATGGCAGCACACGACAGAGATGGAGCATGGCAAGTTTAGGTACACGCTAGTGATATATCCAAATATGCACATAACACATAACATCCACCCTCTGCTGCACAAGTCTGAACCTGAACTCATGAATCTAATGAAGTCAATGCTAGTGAGCTCACTGGCCTAAACATTGGGCAGGGTAATGTAGCCAGGCTCTACTGAAAGAGAACCCAGCACTGCACTGCTGAGAGCAGGCTTACCAGCCACTCTCCAGCTCCAAGCACAACAATTTCCTTATCACCTGATGTCATTCTTCCTTGTGTGAGGACAGTGCTGCTGTGACTCGGTAAGGAGTGCCATTCCTGTTCTTGCAAGTATTGTATGCACTAAAGAAAGCAACACGTGGGCAGTTGTATGGCAGCAAAAGAAATCCTGAGCACTGAACAAAAGAAATGGGCTAAACAGCCATTTGGTATTTCAACAAAGGACTGTTTGTTATCTGGGTAGTTTTGGACAGTGAATATTAAATTGTCCTAAAAATAGTTTAATGAATCTGGTTAAATCTGGTGCCAAGCAACTTTAAGAATTACTTGCCAAAAGTTGGCTACAAAAACCCTTATGTGTGTGTGTTTACCCATGTTTTATTTTTTAAAATGCTGATTACACTAAGCAAATGTTTACTTTTATGCAAAAAAAAAAAAAAATAAATAAATAAAATAAAATAAAAATAAAATAAAAATAAATAAAAATAAAAATAGGCATGTGGTAGCATACATGTAAAATGATCCGTGCCTGAATATTTGACTTCCCCAAAATGGGTGAGAGAGAAAGTAAAAGAAAAGATTTGGCAAAATTCTAAAGTCCTATGCAGCAGTTGAACTCCCAAAGAACAAAAATTTGTCACAACAGAAGCCTAGCAAAAGGTAGCATCAAAACTACTTAACCTGCAGCAATATTGTCAAGGATGTCACCCACAAGTACTGATTAGGCCATGACAAACAAGGTTGTCTTTACATTCGCATTCTGCCACCAACAATGTCTATTCACTTTAGCTGTGGAGAGGCAGACACCTTTCCTCATGACAGGGCTATAATACATCTCTTAATTTAACATGCCTGAAGACAAATCTTTCAGGCTAACAATAACCTTTGGTACCTTTAAAGTAGTTACACCTTCACTGACTGTAAATAAGTTGGAAAAAGGCTCATTTGCAATTGTATTTATTAGAAGGCAAAATAAAAAATAATAAATAAATAAATAGATAAAGGATAAGCCCAGAAAGTTAAAAATCAAACATGCCATAAAGAGAAACACCATTCTCAATCCTAACTGGGAGCTAGCAGTAGGGACAGAAAACTTTCAGAATACATAGGAGACAGAGAAATGAGCTCATTGTCCATTAGGTACTCACTGGTGACTTTGTAGCTGCTTTTCTTCTCTCCAATCTCCTGATTTAACATGGTGCACAACAGTCTGAAAGTCTTTTATTTTTTCTTTCTACCTTATTTTTCCTCTTTGCCTCTTACCAGCAAGACTCCATAAGATTTAGCAAATCATTAGTACCTACATATCTACACAGTGTCTGTACAATGTACTGCTGTTTGAGTCTAAATTTAAACCTCTTTTCTGAGCTCTAAAGATGGACCACATAACAGAGGATCCAGGCAAACTTCTCTTCCAATCCTTTCTAGTATGACAAATCCTCTAAAGAATGAGTTCCTTCTCAAATCAGCAGGGTTTCACAGATCACTTCTCACTCTTCCCAGGCTTCAATCTTTCCAACCTACCCTATGCTTTTCACTAGTTTTCTGTGTTTGAAATAACACCTCAGCAGCCCTAGTTTGGCAGAGGATAAGAGGAAAGGAAAAGTGTAGAAAAGAATAACTCTTAATTTCTTATTTTTCTGATTCTGCAATTAGTCCAAACCTGTTGGAAGACTTCCAAAGAGTTGAACACTACAGTAACAAGGCCTTCTTATTGCATTGTATCATTAACATTGCATACAGAAAGACAGGTATGGGGGAAGCCAGGAAGTTGATTTGTAATTTCACAGAAACACTCAGGACCATGCTCAAATAAAATGGCCTATTGCTTTGTAAGTTCCCAATGAGATTCTTTATGTTATTCCTTGAAGTTCCTCTGATGATCTAGATACACTTCTAGGCTTCTTCAATACACCACATGCTATGTAATTCTTCTTCATACTTATGAAATATACCGAGTGCAACACGAGCAACTCACTTCACGGAATTCACATGCAATAACTCCTTGTCTTTTTTGGTTGTCATTCCTCTCTCTTCCCTACTCTTCTTCCTCTCTTTTAAATGTAATCCAAGATCTCCATATTAAGAATAAGACCTGAATAACACTTGGAATACCACCATGTGTCTATATGAGATCGTGACTAAAATAAACAAATTAATAAATAAAAAAATCCAAAGCTTATCTTTGGATAAAAATGTTCTAAAACAACAGGAAGTAACATTTTACTGTATTCAACAAGAGATGGGCTGATCCATTTAGTTAAGTAAAACAATGTGCTTTTTGCAAATTTCAAGCACTAGATAACATAATATTTTTTTTTTATCACAAGGATATATTTGATGTCAGAAGTTCATACTGAGACTGTTTAAGTGGAATTTTGAAGGCCAATAAACTCTCAGCTGCCTGCATGTATCACAAGTACAAAAACTTCTGTGCTACATACTTTTGCCAAGATTTATTGAAGAAATAGCTCAGAGTGTGTAAAGATCCCTAAAGTGTTGTACAAGTATTGCCTTACACAGTACTGCCTTGTTCACACAAAGGACAGAGAGGAAGCACAAGTAGGACATGATGCCTGGTTAACAAGTCCAGGTGGTGCTTCTGTGCCTCCCCAGTAAAGGAGGACAGCCTGGTCAGGAAGTTTGGCATTCTTCAAGCCTGTCAGCTGGTCTGAGTTGTCCACTGTCCAAAGAAGCCATGCCCTGTTTCCTGCTTGCCTTCTTGATAACCATGGTTATGTAAGTCTTTACACCCCCAGATGTTAATTTTAGACCACTATTGTTGAATCATTGGATTTGCTGTTGTTTCAACCTGGATAAATCATCTGTATTTGTTATTGTATCATGTTATTATATTTAGAGGTAAGTTATTTATCCCTAAAGCTGATGGTCTAGTGTCTGTTACTGTATGCTGAACTTATAACTTGGTGAGGCCACCTTAAGCCCTTACAATACAATACATATGGTGTTATAGTGTGATTTTGGTCCATTTATTTATGGTCTTACATTCTTGCTTTTAAAGATCACATTATGGGGAAAAAAATGCACTTGTCCCTGTGCACAGCTGGTCCACCTCAAATGTGTAAAGGCAACTGGTGCATTTACTGTATCTGTGCATCCACAGTGAGTCACTATCATTTCCCATTGTGGAAGAATGAATCAGTTCAGCAGAACACAGAAGAATACACTGCAGTATACATGCAAAAAATACATATATTCACTCTTCATCTCGTCACATATTAATACATACTCTGGTCTTGTATACAAACAAATAAAATGATGAAGTCTAAAACAGATTGCAGTATAGAAGAACTGAAAGTAGAATAGAGGATATTTTTTCTCCATAGTGAATAACTTGAATCCTCTTTCCTGAAGCTTCATATTGCTTTGGTATTTTATTTGGATAACATAAACCTTAATATATTTTATGAGTTCATAACCTGAAGGTTAATTGCCATCCAACAGAAATGAGAATAGTTTTGTTCAGATAGTTCTCTGTGTCTACAGCAATAACCTGTGTGACTACATGAAAATGGTATTGCAAATGGTGCTTTCTCCAATCACCAGAATAATATTTAATTAAAAAAAAAAAAAAAAAAGTAGCAGTATTTTGTGGGGGAAAGTGATTTATATTAATGCAAACTGGATGTGAAATTTGAAGATAACTTGAAGATGCCTATAATGACTTTTGCTTGACCCATTCAGATAAATTCATTATACTTGGAGTCCATTTTTCTGTCAAAAAAAAAAAAAAAAAGTTAATTTGAATTGAAAAATTCTTTCAGTATAAATTAATTTAGCCCCTGACACTTAAGATTGTGCCTTAGAATACACTTCTAAGGAAGTCACTGGGGCAACATCTTGTACTAGTAATCCAACCAGAGATAGGTACGACCTTGAGCACACACCAAAATTCATACCCCTTTTCATGGTTTCATCCTATGTCAATTAGCATTCTCCTACCAATGCCACCTTGACACAGCTCAGGAGATATGAAAGACTAGGACTGTTCCCTACAGATAATAAAGACGAGAATACCATATTCTGTTGCTCACTGCCAGGGCTAAAGAACAGGCACAGCCTGGGATTCCACTCAGGGCCCACATATACAGTTGTCATTACAAAAGAGCAGCACAAAGTATTAAGACCAGAGGAATAAACAAAACACAAAACAAATTTAAGATGTAATATTGCACTAATACAAGTCTAAGTTTTCACAAATTTGTGAGTAACATTCTTCATCAACTTCCCAATGTCCAAACTTAACTTCCTAAGCTGATCCTCCAGGGGCAGCTGTCTGGTGTTTAACTATCTGCTACTACTAAGAAGAGTAGTCATCTCTCTGTCATCTTTGTAACTCCACTTCAAACAGTTCATAGGACCATAGAGTCATAGAAGAGTTGGAAAGGATCCACAGGGATCATGATGTCCAACTCCTGGATTCACACAGTACCACCCAAAAATAAAACCACATTTCTGCGAGTTTTGTCCAAATCCTTCTTGAATTCTGGCAGGCTTGGTGCCATGACCACATCCCTGTCCCATGGGGAGCCTGTCCCAGTGCCTGACCACCCTCTGGATGAAGAACCTTTCCCTAGCACCCAGCCCGACCCTCCCCTGTCCCAGCTCCATGCTGTTCCCTCGGGTCCTGTCCCCACAGAGCAGAGCTCAGCACCTGCCCCTCCACTCCCCTTGTGAGGAAGCTGCAGGCTGCCATGAGGCCTCCCCTCAGTCCCATTCTCTAGGTTGAATAAACCAAGGGATTTCAGCTTCTCCTCAGCTTCCTTCTGCTTTCTAGACCCTTCACCATCTTCGTAGACCTCCTTTGGATGCTCCCTAACAGTTTTGGCCTCCTCACTTTGTGGCACCCAAAACTGCCCACAGTAGCCAAGGTTGAGGCAACAACAGTGTAGAGCAGAGCTGGACAGTCCCTTCCCTCAACCAGCTGGAAATGCTGTGCCTGATGCACCTCAGTGTACTGTTGGCCCTTCTGGATACCAGTTGTAGGATACTGTTAGATTGTCCCTCTTCACCAATAGGCTCAGCTCCCTCTACCAATCCCTCCACCAACATGACCATCTTGGTAGCCCTGTCCTGGACTCACACAGAGAGGCTATGGAGGTTATCCAGATTCACTAGACAAAGACGTTGCTTACCCAGCTTACAAGGGCATTAGTCCTACTTTGAAAGAGCTTGAGCCAAACAACTTGTTACCACCCCTTATATCACCACATGCCTCACAGCAAGTTCAAAAAATATACTAATTCTAGCCAAAGTTAATTCTTTTCTTTTTAAGCAAAGCAAGTAAATTATGTAGGCCATAGTAAGAAAACCAGATGCCCAATGAGTGTATTGATCATCTAAACATTTGGGTATAAAGCAGCAAAGTTTCCTGTCTGTAGGGTTAGTACAAAAATGTGTTGGAGTAATTGCAAGCTGATTAAGCTGAAACTTAAGTATCACCAAACATCTGAAACTTTTGTGTCTTTTTACCAACTATTAATGAAGAAACAAGCATGTCTTGTATTTCTTCAAAACACCTGTTTTAATTTAATATTACATGTTCAGAAAACTGAACCAAATAAAGCTATTTTTACTGATTTTAAGAGCATGAAAATATGTACATTTCTTTCAGATTAGTTTAGGCAATTGTACTTCATATTATGTAAAAGCAGACAATTATATTCCCTGGGCCTTCCCTACTGAGAGATAAAAATTCTCCCCCGAACTGTACTCACTGATGAAATTTTAATCAGGAAAATGTTATTCAAAGTGCACAATAATAAACAAAAGATAGTAATTTGATTAATATTAAATATCAATATATACTAAATTATTCTGAAAGTTGCTTCTATTTAACTAATAAACCATCTTCTCATGCAACATTCACATATATAGAGTTCAGTTTGTGTCAGTATTTCTATTTCAAATATTATACTATATATTTTATTATTGTAAATCACTATTTATGGAAATGCACTACTCAGCTGGAAATCCTTTTCAGGTTAGATCTTAAGAAATTGCACTTGAGCCCCATAAAGGATTTTCATTTCTGTACTAGATGTTTAGAACTTTACAACAAAAATATGTCAGTAAAACTTGATTTGTGATTTAGGAAAATTTCTTCTACAAGCTTTAAAATAAACAAATAAATAGTTGGTTGCAAGCTAAGGATCTGGCTACAACAGCGGAGGGAGTAACAGAAATATTTACAAAACTGAGTCAGTAAAAAACATCGGAAAAAATGCACAGGTGTATAAGAAAAAATCTGGTTATTATACACCTTTATATGGAATACTTAAAGAATGTTCTGATCTGAGAAGTCAAGATAAGGTCACCCTGGAACTATATATTCACAAGTAGGGTGTGAGAAAATTTTTGCTTCATAGGCAAAAAATTATAATTTTACTGTTACCTTATGCTACACATTTGTTTGTTTGTTCACATCTTGTTTGTTCGTTTTAGATCATGTTAGTGTACTAGAAGCTGGATTTTACTTTTTTATTTTATTTTATTTTTTGGCTTTTGTTATCTGAAAGTTCTGTAGCTTACAAAATGCTAGTGAAAAAAAATCTGATTCCAAATTTAAACAAATGCTATTTTAGTACTAAAAAATCATCATGTATAAATGTATTGTGTCAACATCCCACAGAGTAATAATAGGGGACTGAAGGGGTGAAACAGAGGACAGAAAGCTTCTGAGTAGGGAGTCCCTAACAGGTGAGGAAACTCAGAAATTGTGAAGAAGGGAGGATGAGAGGAAGTTGCCTAATAGAGATGCAGAAATGGCAAATCAGAAGGCAAGCAAGATTATTTGAAGATAAGAGTAAGGAGGAGCACAATGGCTAGCTTATATTAAAACATAACTACAATGAAAGATGGTTTTTTTTGTTGTTGTTGTTGTTTTGTTTTGTTTTTTGAGTGCCTGACAGGAAATAAAAATAGTATCTACAACAGGAATTAAGAGATAGTAGTCAATATGATGAGTAGTCAGATCTGATCTGTTTTAACCTTAAAAGTCTACAGAAGAGCACTAAGACATGGAAGAAACAACTGACAACTTGTTGCTCTTCTTTTGAAGTTATGGCAAGATCACTTGCTTTGAGATAGATGTGTAGACTGCCATCAAAAACACACCTTTTCACAAGTAGGTGATCTGCTTTTTCACATTACCTCATTATAAATATATAGCCATCAGACAATTCACAAATATTTTAAATATGAAATAGTGATGAATAAAAGATTTAAATCATCTTCCTTTCTTGACTGGAAGAAAGATGAAAGATGACCTTTTTAGGAAAAAAAAATGGAAATCTACAATGAAAAAGAAATGTAATTTTTAGGTGCCTTAATTTTGAAGCAGGTATGAGTGTTGCATTTATATGCAATAATGTCGAATGAGATCTCTGAAATCACTAAGACATCCTTCAGATGAGTATACTGTGATTCTTTCTTCATAATGGGGCTATGTCCTTGTGTAAGAAATCCCACTGAAGTCAAAGGAACTAAAAACTAAAAACTAAAAATTAATCTTACATTTTATCAGTATTTTCAGGGATTTTAGAGACCCACAGTACAGTACCACAGATTTATGTAGGGGAAAAAAAGAAAAAAAAAAAAAAGAAAAAAAAGATAGAGAAAGAGAGAGACCAGATCACACATGTAATGAAAATATTACATGAAAGCTGCCGAATACCCAGCCAGTCCAACTGCAGAAGCATCATATATGCCTGTATGAAGTGACATTTTCAAATACATATCTTTTCACAAAACTCTAAACTATTAAAAGAAAACACCATAATAATAATAATAATAATAATAATAATAATAATAATAATAATAATAATAATAATAATAATAATAAAAGTTACAATGCAGTATTAATTCTGATTTATTTGCTAATTTGCAGAGAGGGTATATTTCAAATTCCTTTTTTTTTCCAGTGCCCAAAGATATAGACAAATATCTTGCTTCACACAGTGCACTTTTTTTGATATATATATATTCAAAGCTCAAGGACCATCCAATAAAGAACATCCTTTGATGGCCTTTATCAAGGGTAATAAAGGTCATGAAAGGCTGTCCTTTACATAGGCTGCATCAGATTATTTTTTCTAGAATATTAAGGCACGTACCAATATGATCTGTCATTCAACCTTGAGGTGCAGTTAAAACAGAAAATGATGAGAGCTACTTATTTTACTAAACCGGTCTGTTTAAAATAGAGCATTGAGTTTCAGTGCAATTAAGGGTCATGTGGTGAAGAGGTATCTCTTAAGCTTCATCAGTAGAAGATAATGTCAGTTCAAAGTGAACACAAGTTTTATTTTAATTTCTACTATCACAAAGATATTTTGGCTACAGACTTAGGATAAAAGGACTCTATAAAAATAGAATTTCATCTTTCAAACCAAGCAAATGATAATCTCTCCTTTAGGAATCACTGCTCACAGATATTCAAAGGTTTTGTACAAAACTTTGGTATGTGTATCACTTAGTATACACATACTTTGGTATGTGTATCACTTAGAAACTTGTAAAAAATAAGCTGAAAAATTTACCAAATAATACAAACCAAACTTGGCCAGGTAAAGCCCTCAAACCTGTACAAGTAATATTATTGTTAGCAGTGAGATTATAACAGGAATGTCTGGAAGTACCACATGATTAAAGGAAACAGAAAAAAATAGCTTTATTCAATAGCTTTATTTTTTTACACTAAAATACAATCAACATTCATAACTCTCAGAGAGTCAGATGCTTCCTAAGAATATCACTTGTCAAGTTCTGTACAGTGTTCAAGAAACGGGACTGTTTGATGTGAAAGAACAGATCAGAAAATCACAACTCACCATAGTGTAGTCCAGACACACATTTACCAGTTAAGCTAAACATGCATTAAATCCCTAACGGATGTGTGATACTTGCTCTAAAATCTGCTTAGGATAGCACAGACTAATGGCTTTCACCTTTATGTAACTCAGATCAGGACTGTATTTCTTTCCTCATAATATATGGTTATTTTGCCCCCAAATCTCAAGTACTGTATAAAGACCAGAATCATTGGACTCGATGATCCTTCAAGGTCCCTTCCAACTCCTATAGTTCTGTGATTCCTTATAGATCAGAGTTTAACTTCCTCATCTATACCATCAAAGGCTAGCTTCAAAACTCAGACAATTTACTTATTGACATGCTATCAGTGGAGAGCAGTGTAATTTTATAAGAAATCTTAGAACAATACTTGGTAAAGCTCATCCTCTCTGTAAATGGAGTTACACTATTTAGCACCATGACCATAGTCTTAAAATCAAAACTCAGTGAAGTAAGTTGCAAAATGGTGCTCAAACAACCTTTTTGGAGGCATGTCAACAGGTAACTCCGTCTTAGAACAGGGTATTCATGTCCAGTATCTTATCAGCAAGGATTTATCTAGCAGATCACTTCAGCACCTTTCCTGGCATCAGCAAGAGGAGCAGCAACTTTATGCCACAAAACTAAATGATGCCAACATTTGTTCAAATCAAGAAGCATTGTAGTAAGTAGTTCTTATCTCTGTACAATGCTTTTTATGAAAGACTGGACAGTGAATGCTATCTGTGTTGTTGAAGATACGACACATTTTTCCTCAAAACTTGGTGGTGGTACACACCTCTCAGCATCCTATTCTCTAATCATGTTCTTCTGCTGGTCATGCAGTAGGTATTTGTTTACTTTATGCTTTGTTTTACAGTCAATTTTTCATACAGTTGATTAACAAGGGGTGCAGTCTGAACCCAGGAACCAGAAATGCCTGAGTTCTCCTCTTGGCTTTGACACACTTACTGTAAATATATCCATTTCTCTGTTTTTATCTCCCATGAAGGAGTGTTGAGATGAGTAATCACAATTTGTAAAGTACTTTACAAATGGGAACGCAGAAAGAAAACAATCTAGTGAATGAGGCATGGGAATAGGGACAAATTTGGGATGAAGATAGCCAGCCCTGTATCAGAGCCACAGACTTTACATTAAAGAGAAAACACACCTAGTTAAAAATGGATAAAAAGATAATTAACAGATTAAATTGATTCAGTTCAACAATGTACTTAATAGACGTAATCACAAATTAAGGAATATACAAATGTCCACAAATTGCTGCTTATAATTGCCAGAGAAAAGGCCTCTAAGCTCTTAACTGTGGTTTATTGTCTCAATTTTGTCTCTAAGCATTCAAGCAGCCCTCTTTCTTTCTTTCTTTCCTTCTTTTCGTCTTTCCTTCTTTCCTTCTTTCTTTCCTTCTGCAGGAAGACTTGCTTTTCATTGAACATCCTGAATTACTCCTTTTATATTAATCTTAATTTTCTCATTTCTGCAATGTTTTAGCTAATAAATAACAGACCTCAGTGGCTCTCACCAGTCATCCATCTAACCACCCTTCCAAGCAAAGTCTTTTCTCCAACAGCAGTATAGCCCAATCCCCGTCCCCAAGGTAAGCACAGCTGAGGTGCAGGCAGGGCTATCAGGTGTGCAGATTTTACCCTCTGTCTAAGTCCAGATAAAGCATAAAGAAGACATTCTTATTTACCTACCAAATCATATGCTTTTTATTATCCTTTCTATAAACTTCTCTGCATCAGCAGTGTAACTGAACTCGTTCATGCACTTCTTTAAATGATTTGTTGTATTATCTAATTTTTATAATATACTTCCCCAGGTTTAGTGACTGCTTAGTGAGCAAGCTCTATTTTGGCCATTTACCACACTTTTGCTGGTTTTTGCTTGAAGCTTAAAAATTTCAAAGAAGCAAGGATGCAAGCAGAACTTTTGACTAAGCTATGATCTTGCAAAGCCCTCCTCAGGTTATTGCTGAGTCCACAGTACCACAGAATCTGTGGTTAGGACCCTAAAATCAGGAAGTGGGTACCAGCTTTACATCTCATTGAATCATTGTGTTTTACATACATTGAATCATTATGTTTTTAATTGTGCAAGCCCAGCTCATATCCAGAAATTAATGCTTCTTCCCCAAAGATTTTCTTCCAGAAGTTTTCTTACAGTTTGACTTAGCATGACTTGCTTTCCCACAACTAATTCACTCAATATATGCATAATAAAGACAGCAGTGATGCCTCATTTTAAGATCTTGGTGGCTGGAGGCTAGGAAGTAGGAGACCTAGATTTCATTCCTTCTCATGGAAAGTGGGATGAATGCCTTTCCCTGGGAAGAGACCTGGATTCTGATCACTCTCAAAGGACTCCTGTTTTTGACATGAAGTACTAATTAGATAGAATACATTTACTGATTTTAAATCAGTGACAGTATGAAAACCGTAGGCACATGGTACCCCTTCAAATAAAAGGGCAGAATTTTATTTTTATTTTTTTTAATTGTCTCTAATTTTTCATGTCCAGTTTCACAAAATGGGAATTGTTTTCAGTTATGCCAACTATCTGCCACTTCCTAATAACCTTCAGCTGAACTGGATACATTTTTTTTTTAATGAAAAAAAATCCTAAAATTCTATTTAGCCATTTTCTCAACTGGATATCCAAACTTTTGAAAATATAGTCCTTCACTTTTCCTCAGTTCCTTCCATGCTCTGAGAAATGAAGCAAAATGTTTTGAACTCATAAGAAAGACTGTCAGATCTCCAGAAATAAGAAATGAAAACAAATCTAATAAACAGGAAAGGCAAAAGCTAGCAGCATCTAACAGTTAATAGAAAGGAAAATACAACAAGCAGTACAAAGCTTAAAAATAGTCACCACAGGGTTCCAGTTCCTTGGTTTTCAGGAATTTAAAGGCTCAGGCTCTCGAATGCAAACAGGGGAAAATGACTGTGGGGGAAGGACTAAAGCATACTTCAATACAGTAAAGAATCTTCCTGATCTGAAGGAAGGTTATTCTTCTGTATGCTGTATACAGCCAGCATTGTAAAGACTAAATTTTAGAAATAGGTTCATTCAACTGTTACAATAATCTGTTGTTAAAGTTTTGAAGACTTTGATGTATCATATTTTCTTAATAGATTGTCTAAACATATAAATATTGTTGTAAGCTTCCATACTGAATGCAGTACTTGGAAAACTAATTCGATTTTCTCTACATATCATGCTTAGTATTTGTCCTTCATTCACATTGTAATATTTATTGCTCAGCCATACACTGAAATATTGTAGGAGTCTTATTATTGTTATTAGTTAGGACTGCCTAAGAAGGAAATGTACAAAAAATATATCATAGATTATTGACTCATGTTTAAATTATATTTTCACTTACTAATAATTAATGTAACAGAGTGAGCAGTTGAGTAAAAGGTTATATCTATAAAATTATTAAAAATGATTAAATTATGCCTGGCAGCTACTAGTGAAAATGCACCCAGCCATGGCTATCTATAGTGCAGTTGCACTGGCTCAGGTGGAAATGGCATATTAATGTGGCCCATTTACTTTAGCTATAGACTTCTCTGAAGGAGGAACAGTGAGGGGACTAAGATAAAACACTAATGGAACATAATAAAACGTGGCTGTTGATATTGAGAAACTAATGGCAATTTTGTATCTTTGCTGCAGCAAGCGTGCTATTATTAATTACTACTAATTTTTATTTCTTCAATTTAGTAAGTATTTTAGTAATGCTGAATAATTCATGTCTGAAAGAGAAAATGTAAAATGGCATTCCAGGCCATTGTAAACACATCTTAAACAGTGAAAAAAAAAAATACAAAAAGAATTAAATTAATAATGTTTCAATTAAATTAATAATCTTTCAATTGCATTTGCCATTCTAGAAAATTATTTAATATTAATAACCTATTTTTATATTTATTTTTAATATTTACTTAATATTAATAACCATTTCATTGTATACTGGATATCTTATCAAAATGTGTAAGAACCTGCTGAAACACAGAGGCGCAGGTCCCATATTAAAAACTGTACATTGCTTTTAATTTCAATTATTTATAGATCTGATTTTAAATTGAATTTGAGTATCTCTTTTCTGATAAACGACTTTTGCTACTGACTGACCCTTATATCTTCACTGAAGTCCAGAACTGAGGTATATTTATTCCAGAGCTTACTTCAGGGCTGCAGTGTACATGGTAGTAACAATGGAAATACTTTAAAAGAATCTATCCTGCACATCCCCTTACCAACACATCTTTTGATTGTTCTTAATTTAAAGATTAATTTAAATGTTCTTAATTCAAAATCTAAATTTTGATTGCACCTGCCGAGGCGATCGGCTCCAGGGCAGACGTGTTCTGCAACGGAGCGGGGGATCGGACAGGCAGGGCTAATTTTTCCAGCACCGAACCCACTCGAAGGAGCCACCAGGACCCGGCAGCCCTCGCGAGGGAGGGGAACAAGGCGAGAATGAGGCATAGGCGGAGCCAGCAGCGCCCCCTCCCCGGCCGTTCAAAAGCTGCCCCTAGGGAGCGCGAGCGACCAGGACGGGCAAACAGGGCGTGGCTGTCAGAAGGGCGTGGCACGGCAGTTAGCGCAGGCAGGGTGAGCAGAAAGGGCAGAGCGCTCCCCCCGCCCACATGAACACCTCCGCTAATGGCAGTCTACTGCTAGCTCAGCTGCAATGGTGTACACCAGACACAGTGCGCTCTTCAGGAAGTCTGTAAGCACCCAGACCGACTGCCAGCTCAAAACTGCGGCAGTTCAGGTCTTCGGGTGCAAGGAGTGCCTGTGCCTGTTGCTACCACCTGCGGGGGGCAGAGAGACTGTGCGTGAGGTGCGAGCAGGTGGACGACCTGGTCCGCCTCGTGGCAGAACTCAAGGAGGAGGTTGAGAGGTTGAGGGATATCAGGGAGTGTGAGCGGGAGATAGACTTGTGGAGTGACTCCCTGCGCAGCCTGAAGGACAGGTGCCAGGGTGAGACACCCCAAATGGGGGTGGACCCCCTGCACTGTTGCTGTCGGGCAAAGGCAGGGGACCTAGGAGTTGAGGAGGAATGGAAACAGGTCCCTGCTCAACATTGCAGGTGATGCCCCCCCCCTACCGGCCCCACCTTCCCAGGTGCCCTTACGAACAGGTTTGAGGCACTGGAGCTTGAGAGACCGGTAGCTGTGGAAGAGGTAGAAAGTCTACTCAGGAGGATGCCTAGGGTGAGGAAGTCGACTCCATACCTCAGGACTGCCTCCACCAGGACAGAAAGAAGGGTGACTGAAGGTGTTGTGGGCGACTCCCTTCTCAGGGGAACAGAGGGACCTATTTGTCGGCCTGACCCTACCCGTAGGGAAGTCTGCTGTCTCCCTGGGGCCAGGGTCAGGGACATTGCCAGAAAGCTTCCCAACCTGGTTCACCCCTCTGACTATTATCCTCTCTTAATAGTCCAGGCTGGCAGTATTGATATTGGAGAGAGAAGCCTGAAGACCATCAAACAGGACTTCAGGGGACTGGGATGGTTAGTGGGTGGAGCAGGAGTACAGGTGGTGTTTTTGTCCGTCCCTGCAGTGGCCAGGGTACAGAGCAGCCACGGAGAGCCCACATGATAAACACGTGGCTCAGAGGCTGGTGCCAACATAGAAATTTTTGGTTTTTTTTGACCATGGGGCGCTTTACTTGGCACCCAGCCTGATGGCTGCAGACAGGCCCCTATCTCTAAGGGGAAAACAGAACCTGGGCCAGGAGCTGGCGGGGCTCATTGAGAGGGCTTTAAACTAGGTGAGAAGGGGGATGGGACTGAAACAAGGCTTGTTAGAGCTGTGCCAAGGGTAATAATGGCAAGGCTGGGAGAGAAGGCAATGGCCCAACTGAAGTGCATCTACACTAATGCACGCAGCATGGGTAACAAACAGGAGGAGCTGGAAGCCATCATGTGGCAGGCAGGATACGACTTGGTTGCCATCATGGAAACGTGGTGGGACCACTCTCATGACTGAAGTGCTGCAATGTCTGGCTATAGGCTCTTCAGAAGGGACAGGCAGCATGGAAGGGGTGGTGGTGTGGCTTTCTATATCAGAGAGAGTTTTGATGTCATGGAACTTGAGGCTGGGAATGGTAAGGTTGAGTCCCTGTGGGTTAGGATCAGCAGGAAGGCCAACAAGGCAAGCATCCTTGTGGGGGTCTGTTATAGTTCACCAAACCAGGATGAGGAGACTGATGAGGAGTTCTACAGGCAGCTGACAAGGGTAGCGACATCGTCAGTGCTTGTTCTTGTGGGGGACTTCAACTTCCCAGATATATCCTGGAAGCACAACACAGCCCAGAGAAAGCAGTGTAGGAGGTTTTTGGAGAGCGTGGAAGATAGCTTCCTGATGCAGCTGGTTAGTGAGCCTACCAGGGAGGTGCCCCACTAGACCTTCTCTTCACAAACAGAGAAGGACTGGTGGGAGATGTGGTGGTTGGAAACTGTCTTGGGCAGAGTGACCATGAAATGGTAGAGTTCTCCATTCTTGGAGAAGCCAGGAAGGGGACCAGTAAAACCGCTGTGTTGGACTTCCGGAGGGCTGACTTTGAACTGTTCAGGACACTGGCTGGTAGAGTCCCTTGGGGGGCGGTTCTGAAGGGCAGAGGAGTCCAGGAAGGCTGGGCGCTCTTCAAGAAGAAAATCTTAATGGCGCAGGAGCAATCTGTCCCCACGTGCCCAAAGAAGAGCCGATAGGGAATAAGACCGGCCTGGCTGAACAGAGAATTGTGGCTTGAGCTTAGGAGAAAAAAGAGGGTTTACAATCTTTGAAAAAGAGGGCAGGCCACTCAGGAGGACTATAAGGATGTTGCGAGGCAGTGCAGGGACAAAACTAGAAAGGCCAAAGCTCATCTGGAGGTCAATCTGGCAACTGCTGTCAAAGACAAAAAAATATTTTTACAAATACAATAATGCAAAATGGAGGACTAAGGAGAATCTCCATCCTTTACTGGATGCGGGGGGGAACTTAGTTTTGAAAGATGAGGAAAAGGTGGAGGTGCCTAATGCCTTCTTTGCCTCAGTCTTTAGCAGCAAAACCAGTTGCTCTCTGGATACCCAGTACCCTGAACTGGTGGAAGGGGATGGGGAGCAGAATGTGGCCCTCACTATCCAAGAAGAAATGGTTGGCGACCTGCTACGGCACTTGGATGTGCGCAAGTCAATGGGGCCAGATGGGATCCACCCAAGGGTACTGAGAGAACTGGCAGAGGAGCTGGCCAAGCCTCTTACCGTCATTTATCAGCAGTCCTGGCTAGCGGGGGAGGTCCCAGTCAACTGGCAGCTAGCAAACATGATGCCCATCTACAAGAAGGGCCGGAGGGCAGACCTGGGAAACTATAGGCCTGTCAGTTTGACCTCAGTGCCAGGGAAACTCATGGAGCAGATTGAGTGTCATCACACGGCACTTGCAGGGCAACCAGGCAATTGGGCCCAGTCAGTATGGGTTTCTGAAAGGCAGGTCCTGCTTGACAAACCTAATCTCCTTCTAGGACAAAGTGAAACACTTAGGGGATGAGGGAAAGGCTGTGGATGTGGTCTACCTTGACTTCAGCAAGGCTTTTGACACTGTTTCCCACAGCATTCTCCTCAAGAAACTGGCTGCTCTTGGCTTGGACTGGTGTACGCTTCGTTGGGTTAAAAACTGGCTGGATAGCCAGGCGTGAATAGAGTCAAATCCAGTTGGAGGCCAGTCACTAGTGGCGTTCCCCAGGGCTCAGTACTGGGGCCAGTCCTCTTTAATATCTTTATCAATAATCTGGATGAGGGGATCGAGTGCACCCTCAGTAAGTTCGCAGATGACACCAAGCTAGGTGCATGTGTTGATCTGCTCGAGGGTAGGAAGGCTCTGCAGGAGGATCTGGATAGGCTGCACCGATGGGCTGAGGTCAACTGTATGAAGTTCAACAAGGCCAAGTGCCAGGTCCTGCACCTGGGGCGCAATAACCCCAAGCAGAGCTACAGGCTGGGAGATGAGTGGTTGGAAAGCTGCCAGGCAGAGAAGGACCTGGGAGTATTGGTGGATAGTTGGCTGAATATGAGCCAGCAGTGTGCTCAGGTGGCCAAGAAGGCCAACGGCATCATGCCTTGCATAAGAAGCAGCGTGGCCAGCAGGTCTAGGGAAGTGGTTGTCCTCTTGTACTCAGCTCTGGTGAGGCCGTACCTCAAGTACTGTGTTCCGTTTTGGGCCCCTTGCTACAAGAAGGACATGGACGTGCTTAAAAGAGTCCAGAGAAGGGCGATGAAGCTGGTGAGGGGTCTGGAGAACAAGTCCTACGAGGAGCAGCTGAGGGAGCTGGGTTTGTTCAGCCTGGAGAAGAGGAGGCTCAGGGGCGACCTTATCACTCTTTGTAAGTACATTAAAGGAGGCTGTAGAGAGATGGGGGTTGGTCTATTCTCCCACGTGCCTGGTGACAGGACGAGGGGGAACAGGTTAAGTTGTGCCAGGGGTGTTTTAGGTTGGATATTAGGAAGAACTTTACTGAGAGGGTTGTGAGGCATTGGAATGGGCTGCCCAGGGAAGTGGTGGAGTCGCCATCCCTGGAGGTCTTTAAAAGACGTTTAGATGTAGAGCTTAGGGGTATGGTTTAGTGGAGGACTTGTTACTGTTAGGTCAGAGGTTGGACTCAATGATCTTGAGGTCTCTTCCCACCTAGACAATTCTGTGATTAATATAGAAACACATAGATATTGTAACAACTAAAAATACAAAATGTAATTCAAGAATTGCCTGTAATTCTTTCAATTATCACACTTCCTTCCCCCATTTCTTATAATCCCCTAGCTTTATTCATACAGTAATTAAAAATGATTTTCCCCACTCTGTTGACAAGTCTTCAATTTTGGTATGACAACTCTTGTTTTATAATGAGGTGAAAGGATATTACTGGTAAAGAAAAATGGACTTCTCTGCTTGCTAACGACTGTCAAATATTATACTCCTCTGAACACACTGTCTCACTGGGAAGAAAATAGTCATATGGGGTTCCAAATGTGTGCTGGCATGTTTATTTTTATAACAAAAACAACCATGAATTTAAGGTGACTTTCTCCAAAATTAAAAAGAAAAAAAGACTCTTTCTTGTCTCTAACAAGACTATTTCTTCCATTAACTTATGAGGTTTAAAAGGAGACATCAACCAAAACCACAAACACAGAATTACCTTTTTGGCATCTTTGCTGCCCAGTTAGGAAAGGGAGGATAAGGTCTGATGAAAGTTACGTCCTACTTTTTAAGGGCTAAACCTCTCAACTGGATGTTAAGTGTCCATCTGTCATTTACAAAGTACATATGTAAAATCTGGATTGCTTATTTTAAACAGTATTTTCTTGGCTTTAACTGGTGCTAACTTTCTGTTGCTTCCCTCTCTGTTTTGTATGTAAAATCAGCACAGCTGTCATCTCATACCAACAACTGCTTTAGATGACCTAGCATTATTTCTGCAATGTATTTAGACCAGTTGCTCACAGAGGCTTTCATATCATCTCTGAGTGGTTTAAAAATATTTTTGGATGGTTCCTAAAGTAAAAGGATGAATGCCAGTGTACAGAATCACTGTGCCACCCAAACCTTTTAGTGATATCTTCTGCCATGGAAAGATTTCCCATCCTCTAGCCTTTGGAAATGCCTAGTTTAAGTGAGATGCTGATTCATTTCCTGAAGATCTTTAAACACAGGCAGCTGTGTGCTGCTGATGGTTGGTATTTAAGCATTGTTCCAGAGACTTCCTGTCCCTGAATTCTGTAGGAGGGAAAGAAGTGCTGTGTTGTTGTTTTGTGTTTTTTTGGGGGGGTTTGTTTTTGATTTGTTTTATTTTCTTTGGGGTGGACATTTCTTCCTGAGAAAAAGGAAAAAAAAAAAAAAAAAAAATCTTGGGGAAAAAAGCTTCTGTAAGTGACTGATAAGAAATAGAAAAGAAAGTACAGAGTCAAAGTACCTGGCTTTTCTAGGGCACCAGGTCCAGGGCATCAAAGAATACAAAGTCTATATATAAGAATGAGGGGAAATTAAATGTATCTCTTTGCCTAATTTTATAAGGAAAAAGATGTTCTTATAAGGTCTGTTAGATCTTCTTCTGTGAGCTTTAATTTATCTGCTGTTTCATTGCCACAGAATACACAGTGACAATGGCAGGAATAAAAGAAAAATCCAAGAGCTTTGAGACCTTGTTTCTCTATTTGCTTTCAATAATAATTCAGGCTTCATGTCAAAATAATGATAAGTATTCCCACAAAGATGAACTATTAGCAATGGGCCTTTGTTTCTTAGTTTCTTACCACATCAAAAAGGATAAGAAGTCTTTAATTGTTTTATTAAATATTCATCTTGGTGTCTGTGAAAATATTAGAAACAAAAATATATTACATAAATTGGTTTATGTCTTGCTTTGACTCAAGGCAAATCCAGCCCATAAACCACAGTCCCTCTTGATTAATATCTCAGTAGTGTTTACTACTCTTCAACTGCCAGTTCAGTGTTTATTCTGTTCATTATACTGTTTCCTTTATCACTGTGGTGTTTATTGTTCTTCTGTGTATTTTTGACCTTTAATGTTTTATCTATAGCTCTGCTATTAAATTCACTCTTTTGTTAAATATGGATTCCATCTTGCTTGTATATTGCTGAATTTTTCAAAGCTTTAACATAAAACTATCTTAATGTTGATTGACAGCATGAAGTCAGAAGAGTTAAGTAGCCTTGGAAACAGCCTTTTGCTCTACAGGGACTTACTTGGACGAACTATTTCTGTTACTAACTTTTTCAAGCTATTCTTCTGTCTCAGAACAGCAATATGACTGAAACTGTTGGTGGCAAAATTATTCTAAAGGACAGCCAGAGGAGTATGTACCTTTTTTTTTTTTTTTTTTTCCTCAGGTTAAAATGAAGTTGTGTCTAGAATGGTACCTAGCTATGGACAGATTATGTCTCTGTATAATACATACAGTGACTTGGACAAGAATATGTTAATGGGATATACTGTTTGGCAAATGCTCTCATTTTCTGTGATAAAGAAGTCCCATAAATGTGTTATGAAGCTTAAGTTAGTCATTGGGCTGAAATATTTTCTGCAGATTCTTCTGGAGTTGTTCTGTGGCCTGAGGCAGAAAACTCTTCTGTCTCTGCCAGGTGTCCTATTTGGTTACTTCAATGAAGGAATTTAACCATTTTATATTCTGAAATATTATTCAAATATTTGTGGCTGGATATCTGAACATATATGTTTATCTATGCCCTAGTACCCAGAAATGGTAAACTTTTTTTTAAAAAAAAAAAAAAAAAAAAAAGGCTCAAGATTCTTTCTGGGGCAGCTAAACCAGTGGCTCTAGTCCAACAGCACCCTAGGCAGCCTCCAAGTCAAGTATGTACACTGCAACACCCCAGGTTGAACCCAGCACTTTGTCTTTTCAGAAAACCATTTGTGTACCAAAGATGTTTGGTCCAGCAATGAGATAAAATGCTGTATAATGTAAATTCCTCAAGCCACATGTAATGGAGATGTGAAGGGCCTCAGCACCATCTATTTCAACCTACTGATTAATTTGTATTACACTAAGTTACTTGCTAATGTAGAAAAAGCCTGCTCCAGTTCTTATGGAAACTCCCAGGAGTCCATGAAAATTCCACTGAAGCACTTCCCTGGGTTAAGTGCTACTGTGTTGAGCCCAAGATATTTCACAAGAAACAAAACAGCTTTTGCTAATCAACTGTATTCCCGAAAGAATCAAATCAATATAACTGTATTTTGATTGCATCTCTTGTATCTCTTTAAGTTCAGCACAGACATTTTTGCTTATGTCTTACAATTTTAAGTATCACTTTTCAAATATATTTTAGGTAGTACTATTTTACACTGTTTTCACCTACTTATCTATCTACTGTAAATACATGTCTAGGTGATAACTGGTAAAGATTCAAACATACGTTTATCCAGATTGGATTTCAACTTCTCTCTCAGTTGCTAACACCTTTTTACTAGTGACCTCTTCCAGCAGATGTCATTCTGTTGTAAGCAGCAAACAGAAAGCAGGCAAAGCCTGTATTTCAAAACAGGAGCACAGGAAAATATTTGGTGCTCTTACTAAATTGAATGTGCATGTTTGGAAGGTGCTGCACAGTAAACAAAAGTGTTGTGTAACCTCTTATTTTTCATACCCTGACCTTCTCAAAATCCATTCAAAATACATTTTCAAATTTTGTAAGAACAAAATGAAGAATCTCAAGATGCAAAATTATCTTTACATTTAGGTGTGTTTGAGCTCTCATTTGGAACCTTGTTATTTCCTTATATTATCCATATGGGATTGTCTTCAATATTACAAATATTTGACAGCACTGAGATGGAGTACAGCTTATGCTTTCTAATAAAAAATAAAATTAAAAAAAACAAACAACACATTAAACTTTTCCTAATAGAAAGGCAACATACCCCAAAATTATGTTATTTCTGAAGTGTGATATGTTACTTATCATGTGCAAGTGTTGTGGGCTGTATTGTCATAAAACACCTGAAAACTAGTGGTCTGAGTTTTCATGTATTCAATGTATGAGGTAGTTTTAATCCACAGTTATGTTCTGATTCAGAAGTAGAAATTGTTTACCCTGGGGCAAGTGCAAATTTTCCTGCCCCTCTGTTGGCAGATCTACCTCAAAGTTACCTATGTAATACAGTATTATTTATATTTGGTAACCTGACACTGAGCATCCCCAATTGCTGAACAAGCCCCAGAATATTAAGGTTGCCCTTACCAGGAATAATGCACTTTCACATACAAGTATATGCAGTGCTATGAATGTAATATGAGCTGATGAGCTGTCTTTCATAGTGGAGGCAGGAATTTCTAGGAGAGAAGGAACAGTAACACATAGGAACAGGAAACACTGCTGTAACATCCAAAGTTGTTACAGCCAGACACTGTCCAACTTGTCCTAGTGCAGTAGCATTCCTGGATGCCAGTCAGAGATTAGGATCTTCAAGGTCAAAGCATACAAAAACAGAACCCCAAGGAATCTGAAGCCCAAGCTATGTTAAATGCCAATTTCACAGAATGCCATAGGCTTCCCCCACTGCAGCTCTTGGCTGTTGAAATCCCAGACCAAAAAGGAGCAATGCCATGTTTAAGCAATTCCAGAATAGCTCTTCGTGCCACAGGCACACATTACACTCCTCCCATATCATAGTACAACATAAAGGAGTAACAACAGTACACTTGAACACATTATTGTAAAGATCAGAAAATTCACTTAATCCTCAAAAGGTAGGTTCTGTAATTTTAAGAATAGATGATATTCTTTGATCCTCTTCTCGAGTGAGAAATGGAATACATCATTAATTTTGCAGCCTTGTCTGATGACGGCCTTTTTGTCTCCTTATGTTCCATTTTGGAGACTTGTTGGTTTTTAATACCACCAGGATATATATATGTCAGCACCTTATTTAATATTCCTATTTTAAAATATCAAAAAGCCTTAACAGACCTATATCTATACACTTAATTGCAATGACGTTCAATCTGTCCTATAAATGCCCTTGGGAATTACCTGAACATCAAACACTAATGCATAGTCGGGGTTGAGCTGAGTGAGAGAGCAGTAACACAACAGAAGGAAGAATGTGGACTCTGCTCTTGACTTTCACCATCTGTGATGTGATACCTGAATCTCAGCACTTCTTATCCTCTCCCATGTGAAGACAAACATGTTAGCTTCAACCACACTGTGTAATACAGTAATGGTTTACAGTAACCTGTTTGGCTTTCTGATTAAACGGATTAGCAGTGCTCATGTAAGCAGACAGCCTGTCTCAGATTGACCGTGATAACTAACAGCTGAGAAACAGGAAGAAGCAATTCCTGAAAATTCCCTGCAGCTTTATGAACTAGGCATAGGCAGAGAGATTAGGCATGGAAATATAGGCTGTACATAAATGATGAGGCACACTGACAAAATAAGCATGTGCAAACATACCTAGTGAGAAGGCAGTAATGACAAGTTGGTTGGCACACCGTTCAGATTTTAGAACAAATCTCAGCTGATAAAGGCATGGCCACAGAATATCTGATCACTATTTACAACACTTTTCTTTTTTTTTTTAGTTTTTGTAAGATCTAGCAGGATGATTCATCATACCATTATTCCACACCTCTATTATTAAAAACCTGTTCTCAGACCAGACATGCACTGCAAGTAGAGAATAATAGAGTTATTCCTAAGCAGATGACTCTTCTGGCGTTAAGGCAAAAATGTAGAAGTGCAAGATCTCTTTATGAAAAGATAAACAATTTCAGATACAAGGACTCATCTGAAATTGTTATTTCCAAACACTAGTAGTTTTCAGAGCAGCAAGGATTATCAGATGAAGATTACTATAATTCACCAGAAGTTTGGAAACCTTTTTTGTATGAAAAGGAAATTGTTTATACACAATTAAGATCTTCAGACACATGAGTAGAGATGTAAAATTTTGTTCCAGGAGGTCAGCAACAGTACAAATTTAATAAATCCTCTAAAACTATTCCTAAATTCTTAGGAAACTATTCTTGACAATGAAGAAAGTGTGATTCTATCAGAGCCAGCGATGAAAAATATTATATTTCTGGAGAGTTTTCTTCACTTTTATATGTAATACGTATATATCGGTTTATATATAATATAAAGAAAATCTGTGTTTTACCTTTAACCTTGAAATCATTGCTCCCACACCCTTTCTTCCACTTCCAGTTGAAGTATACATTTTAAATTACTTGAAAATCATTGTACACTTACCAATATTAAATTTCACTAAGATGTACCAGCCCATTTTTTTTCCTTTTCTTACAGTTTATTTAAAGGTGTAGCTTTCGACTTGCTTTAACATTACCACGGGAAAGTGTCTAACAGAACACACATTAACTCACTTAACCTTAGGTGGCTGTATTTATTGTACTCTTACAGAATCCGTACTGGTATGTTTTCAGCTTTGAGCTCAGCAGGATGCTTGTTGTTGGTGTTCACCTTTCACCCACACACCTTGAATGTTCTTCCCTGTCTAAGAGAAATCATGGATTGTACTTCATAACCAGTAAATAAAGCCAGTATATATGAACTCAAAATAACAGAATTGTAATAAAATAAAAAAATTGTAATTTCACAGCATAGATTTTGCCTCATTTTAAATGGCAGTAGTGCACACTTAATAATCCCAGAGAGCTATAACACAATATCTCCCTCTGCTATTTTAATTTTGAGCTGGCGTGCATTAGTAAATATGTCAAAATGCTTCTGCCTTTTCTTCATTGAGATGCATACAAATGCATACTCTGCCTGCCAATACTGTAAAGTGATTTTCATTGTGTGTTTTATGGAACTGTTAGATATGTTGGATGAAATCATGGTCTCCTTTGAAGTTAAGGAGAGCATTACTGTTGACTTAATGAGACCGAGATTTCTTTTATGTTCAAAGTTAGGCACTGTTTTTCACTTTCTTTTTTATTAAAACATACCTCAGAAAGTTAAAAAGTAAATCAGTACTTTCAGTGTTGCATCCACAACATCTAAAAGCCTAAAAATGTCAATAATTTAAAAATCCCTGTAAATAGCTTTGAATGCCAGACACAAAGTTAGAAAGAATTTGTATGAAGTCAGAAATATCTTAAAGTGCTTCCCATTGGCAACAAATATGAGTTGGATTAACAAACCCTTATAAAAAAGTTATACAGAATTTATTTAAAACTACAGCTGTTCTTTTTATAACCTGCTTACCCCCATGAAATTATAAATGCAACAGGATTTGTGATAAAATATTATGCCAAATGATTTGAAAAAGAAATACAGAAAAGGTACAGTTCTTTATTAAAGGCTGTCATCTTTTAGATTAATTTCTAAGGAAGTCAGTTCAATCTATATAGACTCCTACTGGCTGCATCTCTGTTATTTATTTTCTATGTCATTTACATAGTGCATGTGAGATCATACATGGGAGCTATAAGAAATATCACAATTTCAGTTATACCTTTCAATAACTGGAATTTACAAATTCTTCACACATAAGGGTAGCATTTTTGAAGAGATGACTTCACATATCAGGATATTTTACTGGGTCTTTGTGCTACAAACACGTTTTAGACACATTCAGAGGTCATTCTTCAACAGCTGTTTTCTTGAATGAAAGTTGAAAAGCATTTCTTTAAGTACAAGTTTATCTATTTTTGAGATAGGCTTCTATAGACACCTTCAGTTCAGATCCAGATCCTAAAGAAACTTTAAGCCTTTTTTGAATGGAAAACAAGGATTAACTAGGTTAATGTGCTTTACTTTTCTTACTGTATTTTAGTATCTGGAAGACAAGGTCATGGCTCATGTTAAAATAATTACACAAGGTTGGAAGATAGTAGAACAAGTATTTGACATTTTGATGCAATGTTTTTCCTCATTATTGAATGGGTATTACAAGAAATGTGGAAAGATAGCAATCTGACACCTGGTAAGAAAAATCTGCAATAACTAATCTGAGAGTCTTGAATGCTTAAAGTATCCACTGACATCTAGCAAACATGTCACCATAGTAAAAACTTCCAGGATGCCTTGGCCAAGTGTTTCTCCAGAAGCAGACTTTCCTGAGTGGATGGCTGCTGATAACCAGCTGATAACCAGCGTATTACTAGGATACAGAATTTGTACTTGAGTGCTTTTGGAGCTCTGCCATATATTCCATGTTCAAAGACTTAACCTGTATTCTCAGTTCAGATTAGCTTTAGATAATACATAATAAACAATGACTGTCTTTAAGAAAGAGGAGAAATGTGAGTCTAAATCTCTCAAGTCTCCATCTAGTATTGCCTGAGATCACTAGACAGAATAATATTAAAATTCTTGTTTGATATAGAAATAAAAATGCTAAAAAATACATTATGTAAATACACACAAAATATTTTTTAATATAATAAATGTGTTAATCAAACATACACAAAACACAGATACTCAAACTTTGCTTTTACTGTATGTCACATCGATTTCCCATTTTTAATCTATGATGTGTCTATTTACACTCTGATTTATACAGAACAAAAACGCTCAGAGATATATATAACATATAATCAAGCCACTTGTCACTTTTGGAAATGGAATTAATTGGATCCTATACTCATCTACATCTTATGACTTTACTTATTCATAGCTGCAACTCAAAACCAGGGAGCTATGGATTACTGTATCTTCTCTTCCCCACAGGTTTTAGCACCCAGGATTAATGCCTACCCACAGTGACCTCCACCACAGGGTGGGGTAGGGTTTCCAATACACTGCAATTCCACCAAGTTAAAGAATTCTATTTCCTTTCTTTTGGGACTTTGCAAACCAATACATGTTTTATTCCTTTCTTCTTTTCTCTCTCCTTTCCTGAAACCAAGTCTTTCCAGTTTATTATTTTTTTTGAACCATCTCACAAATTTTGTTTCTGTATTTAAAATAAGAATTGAACATTTTTGACAGATTGTTTTCTTAAACAAGTATCTGTGGGAATCCTGGAGCCATGTACTGTATTATAGGTAACCAGAATAATAACATAATGACTTCCAAACAGTATTCAAGTTGCTTTACTTATTCTAATAAGAAAGAACAAAAGATTTTTAAAAGCAGGGTATGTCTGACATTATCAAGGTCCCTTACATGGAGTTACAGAGAATGGGAATAGGTACAATCAATTTATCATGAAAGAATCTCGCTCTGCAGTATACAGAGTATAGAGAATTTGTTCGGTATGCAGCAGTATAATGAAGCAGTGAGAGACAGAGATTAAGCTTTCAGTTTTATTCATATTATGCATAAGAATTCAGAATTCGTTCTTTGGAGGATAAGCATCCTAAATCACCTGTAAAACATTTGCCTTATCTTTCAACATTAAAGCAGTGGTAGAAGTACTGCTGAGTTCTAAGAAAAAATTAACAAGCTTAGGAAATCAGTTTAACATGCTGCAAGTCTTCAGTGAAATGTTAACTTTTTATACACAGAAGTGCTTGTGAGCACTTAGGCCTAGAAAAGCAAACCCACCTCCCCCTCCTTACACCAAATTTTTTTTTTTTTTTTATTTTTTTTCGAACTGAGTAGAAAATATGTAGAAGAAAATGCAACTATATATACTTCTGACAGCTCAAATGATACATAAATATAAGGGCTGACAAGGGTTGGTTTGTCATTGTAGTTCACTTCGATCAACTCTACATGGTTCTGTAGGACAATGAAATTCAATGCACTTATAATTTCCAAAAAAGTGAGCTCAGATTCTTTTAAAAGCATTTCTATGTGAAAACGGATCATTTACATGCCAAAAGCACTTTTAATGTGACATATTTAGCACATGTATTATTGAGAACGAAAGCTGCTTGAACTTAGTGAATTTTAAAGTCTATAAAATGGCACCCTGCTGAGCAGAAAGGTAGCTGTTCAGTGAATTTCCCAGTTATGTGATTATTTTGAATAATAGACTTGTACATAACTTTTTACAAAATTAAAGGTATGACATTTGCTTTAGTTCAGTCCTGTAAATTGCACTTTAGAACATAAAGAATGGGGTGATGTATGAATTTGTTGTTCCTCCAAGCAATTTTACTGATTTTGTAAAGAACATTTATGTTTCATCTATTGAGTAACACATCAAACAGTTATCTTAGTAGATTTAATGAGCATTCATGTAAAACTTAACACATATAAGGAAGAATCAGGAACCTCAAAAATAAGAGTATTGTGTATTACCTTGGATGCCTGGACTCACCCAGACCTGATGCAAGATGATAACTATCTTGATGAAAAGTCCTAACACATACAAAGCTTAATTAAGAGAAGCATCAGGTAGTACAGAGACATAAAAAACTCATTTAATTTGGCTGAGGTTCTCTTTGACTTGATTAAACATAGCGCAAACTTCAATGTCATGGAATTATGTAGTGCTACCTGGTTCCATACAAAGAACAACCAGTAGGAGAATAAGCTTATCTTGGATCTTATTTTATTTTATTTTTGTAAATTTGTTGCTAATCAGGAAAACACAAAAATCTAAAATGCACAACAGAAATCCTCCATGTGTGATACATACATAAATATATATATATATATATATTATTTTTATTAGACCTTGGACAAAGGGTAAAAATTGCAATTTTTTTTTGCATGAGATACATTCAGTTGAAAAACAGCATCCATAACAATGGTGCTGCATCTACTAGCATTGGTATCACATTGGCCACTGATAAAAAATCATCTGCACCAATGAGCAAAGTAACAACTTTTATCACCAGAGACCAAAGAGGTTCAACATGACTACCTACAGTATGATACAGCACATAGCCCCAATTAAAGCTTAAAAATGAAGAAACTATTTACATTTAAGCATGAGCTTAAGCACTTTGTGGAATTTGGGTCTATGAAACAGAATCCAGAGGATGAAATGAGCATTTGTGAAACAGATTCAGGATGCTTTCTGACTGTAATTATTTTGTTCATACTATGTATATAGTAATCCATAAATAAGGTGCTTGCAAGGAGTACAAGATAATCCTTTCTTTCAGGGATCACTGTTCTTTTAACCTAAACACCAATACCAAACAAACACACACCATAAATTGACTCTACCTGGAGCGATTAAGGAAGAGAGCAAGTCTCTGGTGATTTGTAAAACGCCTGCACTCAGTATCAAAAAAACTCCTCTAACAGTACAAACACATCGTGCAAATATTTCTTGCTCTTTTAAAAAACTCAGGGGCTGGGAAGCAGAACAGTAAGAATAAACTGGAAAAAGAACATTGGAAGAGTTCACCCTTTTATTTTATATATATATATATATATATATATTTATTATTATTATTATTTTATTTTATTTTTTAAAAGGGTGTTTTCAGAAAAGATATACAGATGTATAAGACCAAAATAATAACATTTGGTATTGCACATGACACATGACCCTTAATTGATCACTTGCTTCCCTTCTACATTTCATTGCCTTAGTGATGGGACTGAGAAATTTCATTTTCTTTTGACTTCAAAACTGATGGAAAAACAAAAATCTAGAAATGAAGATTCCAGGGCCAAATGAACCCAACAATTTATCACAAAGGGAATGAAACTCTCTGTTAGGTAAGGAAGCAAAGGCAACACATTTAAAATTTGGGGTGTATTCAGGGCTCCTCATGACAGACTGCAGTCTGCTAAAATGTGCCCCTAGAAAGGACAAAGGGCTTAAATGGCAGATGGGACACATCACTTCCTGAACACACATCCACAGGGGTGTAGGTGCTTTGCCAGATGTTTTGTGCCTCAATTCATAGCTCAGACTGATGAATTACAAGTTAAACAAAATGAATACATTAATTTAAAAAAAATTTGCTTCCTTGACATATTTTTTATGTGTGCCATTAAAAAATAACAAAACACTAGATTTTCAAAATTTAGTAAATGTGACAGTTAAACAAAAGTAAGGGCTTAAAACAGTTCCCCATTCACTTCTGAAACATTAGGTTTTGACGGATTGCTCAGATCACTCCCTATTCCTCGTAGCCTGTAGTAATCCAACAGTTACTAATCTAGACAAATGTTAGTGAGGGGAAAAAAAGGTTGCTTTTAGCAGACATGCGGCAAGGTTTTAATTTGTAGCTGATAATTTGCTACTGGAAGCTTACCCTGATTAGTCTTCTTATGGCACTAACAGTTTTTGAGGTAGTGTGAATTACCTACTGTGTATGTTTTTACCACCCATTCAGGGATGAAAATGAGTTACAACCTAGGCCTCAATTAAAGCTTGAAATAAGAAAACCTAAAACTTCTTTTATGTCCTCACTTCTAAAGAATAGAATTAGTTGCTTCTGATATTATTGGAATTGTAATTCACACTCCTGGAAATCCAGCAATGGATCTTTCAACCCTTTTCAATGAAGCACATTTCAGCTGTTACCCAATTATGCTGCCTTTGCTCCAAGTCAAATCATCATCCAACAGCTGAGAATTGAAACAGACTCCATTTGTGAAAATGAATGGTGTATTTATCTGGTAATGCAGAATGTTTTTAAGTGTTACTCTAGCTGTCGTGTAGAAATTAGGATGTTATTGCTTGTTCTATTAATTCTCATTTCTTGGAAACTGATTTGTAGGTTGGTTTCATCAGAGCGGTACGGTAGGCTTTTCTATCAACATTATATGCAAACCATGCCATAGACATTACAATGAGCAATGCATTGCCCATAATCTAAGCATCTGGCTTAAAATAAAAGAATCATCATAGGAATCATTATTTCTCGAAGGGGAATCTGTATTATCCTCTTTGTAGACTGGTACTTAATAGTTCACTAATCTTAACTGATCACCTTCGCACAGAATGATAGAAACTAGATGGAACTAATGAATACAAATGACAAAAAATAATACCTAGCTGTCCCAATTTTCTCCTAACACTTTGCAAATACTGTTCGGCTATTGTTTAGGGCACATTGTAGTAAATAGCAAGACACAAAGCATCCTTCACTACTACCCTGCAACCTAGTACAGCAATTTTTGCAAACTTTCACAGTAGCATGGAGTCTTATGTTTCATTAACAATACTTTTAAGGAAGGAAAATTGGGACAAATGATAATGGAAAAGACAATTATGATTATTTTATTTCATCACTGTTCACAGATTCCCAAAGATGATTTGAGACAGCGTAACAATGATAAACAGTAACACAACTGTTGAGGATAGCTGATAAGAAACAGGACATTCTTCATTAAATAAACAAAAAAAAATTACAATCCAGAGGTACAGGAGTCATGGGGAACATTCTGGCATACAAAAAATAAAACATTTATTTAGGTGGCTACCCTGTGAAATGAGGTGCAATCACTGCTTCATAGCAAATGTCAGCCACTGTAGCTTGATTAAGGCTATCTGTACTGTAAGTTCTCCTCCCAGTTCTGCCAAGGTAAAGGCAGGGAAAGAGAAGGAACACACAAGCAAAGGAAGGCTACCACACTGATGAGTGGCAAGTGACAGCTCTTGTCCTCTGTGTTACGTTTCTTCCTATAACAGTTTTAAAGAACTGTACAGAGATTACAAATACACCTATCAGTTTTAATCTCTGTTAAGTTAAGTAAATCTTTCTCAGGCAGAAAAAAATGTCCTATATATATTTCTTTCTCCTCTGTGTATATTATCATTATGTATGTATCTGATATATGTTCTTTATTCGCAGATATGTACATATTCATATCTGCCTATTCATCTTTGTGTTTGTGTTAAATGGACTTATTTAGACTTCCTTTGTCTTTTACCCCTCATTACCCTTTCAGTAGCAGTTTTTGCCATGCAGCCACTCTCAAGCTCATTTTTTTATTGTAAAAGTGACATTTAGAATAATGAACTTAATCTAATTCCATTTTTATAATAAAAAGGACAGATTCTTAGCTGCCATAAACTGGTATATCCCCTGTGAGGTCAGTACAGATTCATGGCACTTGAGTTCGATTTTAAGAAGGCCTACCCAGTACAAACAGTTCTTCCAAAATGCTTAGATTCTATGAGGATTTCCCCCTAGGTTCATCAGACTTTGTTTTGGGCAGATAATTTAGGCACACACCTGTTCTGTCTTTTCTCTACTACAGTCTCCTGTGGAGACTCTGTCTTTCTCTCAAGAAAAAGTAATAACACTTCCAGAGTGAACACAATCTCTGAACTGCCTAACCCAGGAATAAATTTATACCTTTCTTATTTGTTTTTCAGATTTGAGGTTACAGCGTTGCAGTCAGTAAGTTTCTCCAAGATGGTACAAAGTTAAAAAGTCTTGACTGGCTAATGAGAATGCTGTCTTTGTCTAGTGATTGCCACAGAAATACAGTATTGTTCACCACCACTGTTCACCACATGACACAGCTACCTTATGAAATTGTCTGGATCAGAAATCTTTAAATTGGAGTAAAAATAAGGTATGGGTCAAACCTTTCACTGTGTTTAATCAGGGCAACACAGACCTTTATACTAGCCCTAAAGGAGAAACTGGTTTCTGTTATCCAATTTCTCATTTGTAGCTATTCTTTCATTTAAATGAATATCCAGTCACTGCTTGCCGGTCCATTCATTTTGAGAATTTGCAAGGCATTACTCAGGGTGACTAGTCACCCAAGTCACTTTTTTTCCTGCAGCTCTTTTGATGACACAAATGTTTCAGATATAGGATGAGCAAGTTATGAAGGCCAAACAGCAGTTACGCCTGTTCACACCCACATTTTCCTCACACAAACTCAGCTACTCACAACACATCCTCCTGTCCCTGGCTCCTGTTACCCTGAATTCACCACAGTTGTCTCATAAAGCTTATTAAGTTGTCCCTTCTATTGTGAATCATCCATTGATTGATTGACATCCACTGATTGAGTGACACAACTAACATTTGTTTTACATTTGTTTCATACTGCTAACAACAGAAGTGAACAAAATCAAGTATCTTTTTCAGTAGTAAAGTGTTTAAATTGTTTTTCCATCTCCCCCAAACTGAAACTAAGAAGGCCGAGTGTAAAGGAATTTGTCTCAGAAGTTTTAGACTTTAAGTACGTCTTCAGACACGTTCAATATTCAACCGGTTTTAATAAAGATCTGAAAATAACCAAGATGAGCATACATTCCAACAGAAACAAAATCTGGGAGGTTCAAAACTAATTTGGTATTATGCAAGTTGACATTTCCCCTTTTTGTCAGGGTATAGGTAGATTTGTTTCTACAGACTTGGAAGTAGAAAGTATTTGGAGAATACACAACATCTGAAAGACCTGTTTCTTGTAGTAAAAAAAAAAAAATCCCTCATTTGATTAAAAAGTGCAGATCTGCTTGAGATGAAACCACCATTAGAATATAGAATATTAGAGAGACTTTCTTTCACAAGGTCCTATTAGTAGAAAAACAGAATGCTTCAGCTCATCATGTCTGTTCATAAGACCACAGGGAATGTACCTACACCACATCCCTTACACCACACACGTGAAAGATTAAGTGTCAGGCTAAGTCTATAATTTTTTCTAAGTACTGCATATTGGGTCCTGCCACACATAAACTTGGTAAGTACAATAATAAGCAACTATCTTGTGCAACACAAAATCCAGTTTACACAGTGCTTTGAAACATCAAGACGTTTCAAGGTAATTTACCAGAGATATACAATAATTGAATAATACAGTCTGCAGTTCCAAGCTAATGACGGTAAGCAAAGGGAAAACAAGTGAGTCTTCTCTACTATCAAGGTAGGGAATCTTTCTGTTCCTTAATCTTCTCCTCTCCTGGGGCTGTCAATTGTGCAAAATGGCTTGAAATTATGGATTTTTTTCTCATGGACTACAATTTGCTCAGGGACTATTCAAGTAAACAAAGTCATTCAATTTATGATCTGGTTGCCTCTTTCCCTACTATATTTACAATGCATTTTCTGTAATTGTTACAATATTGATCAAGGAGTGTTTTGTAAATATTCTATGGAGTGGTGTTGTGGTCTATGTGTAGAAAAAGTCAGATGATGTCAGTGCACATTTATTTTATATACGAAAGAGATGAACAACATTTTTACTTTGATCAAGTCATATTTTTGATCCACTTTGCATATTATGGAAAACAAAACAAAACAAACAAACAATAAAAAACAACAACAACAACAACAAAGCCTACAGCCTGACAAACACCACAAGCTCAATAAAACTGGAGTTGTGGCTCTATTGAAGCCAGTAAGATTTACTACTGATTTCAGTGCTGCAAGCATTGTACTCTGAAAGTTAAAATGTACATAGTTCCCAAACAATATAAAAGAAGTTTCTTTTGAAATAGAAGAATAACCTACGTAGACTTCTTCATTATATTAACATAGAAAAAGGAGAAAAAAAAAGAAGTAAAAACTAGTACCTAGACACTGTGATGTTTGTTTTAAGCATTTAGTATTCTGTGGGTTATCTGTGATGCATATGATTTCCTGTGTGCATCTTCTATGATATGCACCACCAAAACTCTATACTGAAGCGACTTCAGCTAAAAAACACTGCTAAATTCTCTATGCCTCCTCCAGTTCCTTACCAAATTCTCTGAAGAGAAGAATACTTCAATTTCAGCATGGCTTTTTTGATAGACAGGTTAACATTCGGAAGAGGTGCCCAGAGCAGCGTGGTGGGGTGAGCGCTCCTTGTGGAGTCTCTCTGATCTGCTGTTATAATTCCAGCACCATCTGCAGGTTTGGGGGTTTCACGTGCATTTCCTTATGGCCCTAGGTGATACAACAAGCAAGCAGAATTGTACTCACGAGAGCTTTATCTGGTACTCTGTCATGGCTCTGCAGCCTGTCCCTCAGCGACACGCTCACCACTTCACATTCCTGAGTCTCCAATCCCTCTTCAATCTAATCACCTCCTGAAACCGGAGGCTTTCTCTCACTCCAATTTGATTGGTTACTCTACAGTAATTGTGTAAAGAAAGTTACCTAGCTATAGTTTCCACAGCCCAGGAGCAGACTTTTGAACTTTCTAGTATGCCAAGGCATGAAACCTGCTGTCACAAGTAGGGGTAAATATTCACTCCAGTCCCATGGGGAGCGACATAAGGGGTGCACCTCATCCATTCATGCAGTTGCAGAAGGGCTGCTACATATCAGTGTAAGGGCGACAGTGACTCCTAATGTTTCTTCAGCCTAGGGCATCCCTAAGAAACACAGCCCTTAGGCAGGATACCGGCCTTTCGCCCCCTCCAGTTCAGCAGCACATCCTGCACCTGGCACATGAAGGGGGCAAGAGACAATGGAGTCATGCTTACAGTCAGTTCAATCTGAGAAGAAGAAAGTGTGAAGGAGAGAGGTTAACATCACCTATTAGAGTGTACAAAATATCAGTGAGCCAGTATTTTGCAGGTTATGACAGTCTGTGCATTCCTGTGTACAGATGACAGGGTGCAGACCGAGCAGCGAAAGACAAAGGTTTTAGTCATCAATTAGCTCCATTAACTACAAAGCACCTACAGCCCAGCTGTTGTGCAATGCTCACCATTCTCATCCTGCTTCACAACTGCAACACACAGAATGAGAATTCATGGTTGTAAACAATAACAAGAAAAATATTTTTTAATTCTTAACACACCCGATGTCTAAGCATTGACAGGGTCTGTCAGTGGAGCAGGGTGTGCACACAGCCGCACACCCAAGGAAGGGGAACCATGAGTGAGTAGCTACAGCACTTTGCTCTGCCCTGCCACTGACCCTGGCTGCAATCAGGGGACACCACACTTTAAACAAGGAGCAACGGGGGTGAAGTGAAAGCAGTTCAGCTCCTCTGCTGCTACAGGTCATTTCTGAGCAAAAACACTTTTGAGAAAATACTGCCAATTTAGGTGAATTATGTGTGGTGGCTTTGTGATGCAGATTACTGTCCATGAGGGACTGGGATGAAAACACTGAACTCATTGTGTATGCACATATAGATTATGCGATAAAGTTAACTATAAATTAAGAGATATATACTGTCATAAAAACTGTCTCAATAAGACCATTAAAACTGTATAGTAGCTGCATTTTAGATTACTAGACTAGACTGTGGGTCCAAGTTTTTATTTATCTCTTCTACTGAAACTGCACTCCATATGCGACTCTTCCAGGATTTTGGAGATACAGTGAGAAGCTTAGATACAGCACTCTATTCTAAAATGAAGCAGAGGTGTCTCTCAACCAGCTGTGTCTCTGTTCATCAGTTTCAAACCCTTTTTTCCCCCTCAAACATCAGAAAAAAAATCAAAATATAGGAAAAGGAGTTGGGCTGGGTTGTTAGTTCTGATGAACTGAAGTGAATCTGAACACCATTGAATATGTGTAGGTTCATTTTTGGGTGAAGATTAATTTTTAATGGTTATATTTGGCTTAATAAGATGTCGCACTACAATCTCTGAAACTTTATTCCATTTAAATATTGTGATAGCTCACCATCAGAAAGCCATATAATGCTGAAAAGTGCAGGACCAATACTGAGAAGAATTCCTTCAAAATCTATCAAAATAAATTAAAATATTAAAATAAATTAAATAAAATTTAAGTATCGACTCTAAAGAGTTACAGAGAAGCTAGACTCCAGTACTGTACTCTGTGTCCCTAACTGTGCTTCAATAACAGCCTGCAAACTCAGAAAATTTTTAAAAAGTCATTTTAAAATACTCTGCAGTATGCGACTTGTCTAATCTACCTAGAAAGATCACTGAACAAGAGTTGAAATGATCAATTCTATCAAAAACATAGATTTTGACATCAGCTGATGATCCTTAAGGGTCCCTTCCAACTCAGGATATTCTATGATTCTATGATTCTATAAGATTCTCCTTCTTTTTTGTTTGTTGTAACAGGCTGACTACTGTGCAACATCTCACTACTTGGCATTCTTTGGAGAATAGATGTGAAGACTCCTCTGCATTAACACTGCCCAGGGAAAAGTTCAGCTGCCCAAGGAAAGTTCTGAAGGTCAGAAAAGCTGTGGCAAGGCCGCATGCAATGGATCTTTGCATACACTACACATGATGCAAGTTAAGATAAGCAATGACCTGCTTTGTTGTTTCAGGATTATTTTACCTGCTTCTTGTAGAAACAAAGAAAATTTAAAGGAGCAAAACATTTAAATTATTATCAAGCATCTTAAGTTACCATTAAAAGAACCAGGTAGATATGACACCACATAAAAACAGGGCAGGGCAGTTGTTCTTTTAATGTCTAATCTGGTTTGTGGGTAGCAAACTCTTCTGCCTATTCTGAATTTTTCAGTTTCTTTTTATTATTTCAAAGTCTACCTTTATAGCTCTCAGGCTTACTCTGCACTATTGAAGCATCCCACTTGCAACCTCAACCACAGAAGACACAAACCACATTAGCAGAAAGTGGTTATTTATGTTTGCTATAGATAAGATGCTCCCTTTATCTATGGATCCTCCTGTTTCTTTGCCAAAAAAAATCTGTCAAGTCTGTCAAGTGTGGGCCAACTGTGGGCAAACTTTCTGTGCTTCCTAGTCTGATTTGAAAAGATTCTTCTGCAGATCCCTACCTTCCCATAACAACATTTATTTTATTCTATCTTTTGGGGCATTCCCATTGACAGCAGTAAATGACTTTTAATCTTCAAATTCAGTCATTGATTCTTCATTCCCACAGCACACTGGACACATACTTGGACTGGACATAAGAAAACTTGGTTTAGGGCAGGGTAAGTTATTACCATGGCATTTAGTTATGTTATGCAGGTTAAATGAGCTAAGAACTGACATGCTGACAGGTCCCACAGGCAGTCTTCAGTGAAGAATTGCCACCAGATCTGTGTATTTCTATTGTGTGAAACTGGTATTGGGTTTGACCCTATTTAAAATTTGTGTACTCATCTGTCAGTAAACAAACAATCAAGACTAATAAAATGGGCAAATAGCACGGAGATAGGAAAGTGGTAGTTAAAATCCAGGAAAGCCATGGCTAGCAAACAAGATGGTATAGTATGCTAGGTCCCTCCATGCAAAATACCGACATAACTAAAAGCAAAACTATATGCTGAAGAACAATAAATAAATATTCAGAACAAGAAACTAACTGCATGTTAGAAAAAAATGTCTGACTGGGATTGGAGGTTACAAGAGAAAGCCCATGTCCTACCATGGGCTTCCTGAGCATGTGGAAGGGCTTCTACAGTGAGTGGCTGAGCAGTCCCTCTGTGCTCCCAGAACACAACTTTATGAGGCTGCATCGGCATGTGATAGCAGAGTCCATGTTGTACCTGAATGGTTCAGGCTCTCAGATCAACTCAGCCACCTAGGCTGAAGCTGATAAAAGCAATGACATCAAAATTGTGTTTCTATGAATAATTTTACATGAGAGAATGAGCAAAGGGACTTAGTGGCAGAATAAATTAGTATAGTATCCACTCATTGTTAAAGAAATACTGCAATACAAATCCTAGCTTAGGTCACATTGAAAATGAGTTTTGATGTCTTTTGCTGATTCTTATTTATCCATTTGAAAGGACCAGATAGGAACAGCAATGGCATCACAGGTCACAAGCTACATGCTTTTCAGGGACCCATCTTCTTGCAATGCCTGTCTGTATCCAAGTCTACAGGTCTCATAAACAGCACATTGGGATGTTATATTTTTAAAATAACAATGAAGGAAACTCTGAACAATTAACCCTGAGGGAAATATGTCATGTTAACGGTAAGCATATTTTTCATCACTCCATCAAACAAAAAATTTTGAAAAAAACATAGTGACTTTCTTCCCCAGAGAATATGAAAACTGTAGCATGACACTGTAACAACATGCAAACTAAACACATTCTTAAGAAATGAGGCTCAGCTCCCAGAGGCATGTTGCACACTGCCTTGCTGGACAGAAAGGCCACATGTGGCTAGTTCTACTCAGAAGTATTTGGCATTGGCTCGCATGGCTATGGGCATTTTAAGAACCCACATAATTAGACAACAGTGAGCTCTACTCTGCCACAGAAACTCCAAACTTTTATCCAAGCTTTGTTATCTCTGAAGCATTTTAGACGTCTCAGGTGGGTCAGAGCACAGTGACCACACAGTAGTGCGGGACCTCACCAGCATGCTGGCAGAGTGCTATTCACCGTGGTCATTATTAGGTAGCTCTGAAGTGGGAGTATTAGACTGAACCAAAAATAAACAAAATAAATGTATTGACTGGGAAAACAGAAAGATAAGTTCCCCAGGGAACTGGACGGGTACCTCAAAGATGTCTGTTCTGGGTTAACACCTAAAAGGAGGCTTTTGTGAGGTCCACAAACTAAGCCCTGCCACTGTCTTCATATGGTTCAGTAAAACATGCAATGAATCAGGACCCCAATGAGTAGTGCTAGAGCAGATGCAGGATCAGGCCCACTCAAATACAACATCGTATAAGTAAGAAACATAATATATTTTTTGTTTGTTTGTTGCACCCACCTATTTCATGCACTCTTTAAAGCTCGCAGAAACATACTCAAAGTTACGCAGTATTTTTTCTGACACCACTGCAAAACTCACACCTAATAGTTTCCTTGAAGTCACTGTTGTTGACTTCATGAAAGGTGTTTACTTAAAAAAAAAAAAAAAAAAAGTTGGTTTGTTTTTTTTTTGTGATAAGTATTTCCTTTTAGATTTGGAGATTTTTACTGGTGATTCAACACATACAGTGTTGAAAAAGGAGTCAGGCTGTGGTTTGTAATAAAGCTGAGAAAGGAAGGAGGGAATACAATAAAACAGAAACTTGTAACGTGATTCTCTAAAGGGGAAATTGGTTTTATGTATTAAGACAGGCTTATAAATATGCTAAAATTAAATTTAGCATAAACATGTATCATTCATCCAATATAGTATAATGTAATTTTAAAAATATAGAAAAAATAAATGGAAATACATCAATTTAATTTGCTCTTTTTCTTTATGACTGAAAACACACAAATAGGAAATTTATACAATAGTCACCACATTTCTTTACCTGTTGTTTCAAAGGCAATTTCATTTTCAGTTGTAATTGTTTTAAATGGCTTTTACAGCAACACAACCACAGGCTATTGCCACTTGTCTTATGGAAACACCCCACTTTCACAACTCTCTGAACCATAAGGCCATGTGAGTGTTGTAATTTCTGAGTAGCAGGCCAAGCATATGTTTTTATACAATTGGATTGTAATGGTTTGGGTGTGATCTGAGACAATGCCAGATTAGTTGGAAACAATATCTAAAAGCTTGGAAATACTGAACTCTGAAATACATTGTGCTTGATATTTGGAAAAGAATATCTGTATATATATTTTTTGCCACTTTTCTCATGACAGTAAATAAAAATAAAAAGAATATAGAAACCCTGTGTCCACTCCTTTTTCTCAAGACAAGAAGTTATACCTTAAGCAAGCAAGCACCGTGCCCTGCAAAGGAAGGAAAATAGTTCAAAGGCTACAGTCAGCTGAAAAGGAGGCTAAAGGTCTGTGCACAATTGCTCCCTGACATTTCTGCATGTAATTACCATCTGTCTATTTTAGACAGACACCTATCTCGCTGTTTTTGCATTCAGTCACCCCATTTGCATGCACGCTTATGGTAATTGCAAGTGTAAATATAGTGTGGAAATTGACCTCAGGCCTTCATTTTTATTTTTACTTTTTAAAAAATGTGGTCCACATTTATAACAGCACAGTTGGATTTACCAGTCCAAGATTCTGCTCCTCATAAATATATTTGGGTTTTTATTTCATTCTAAATATTCAGAAGTGAAGGAAAGAAGAGGGGAGAACAGCTGTAAGTAAGCATAAAGACATGTTTGAAGGAGCAGGCAGAGTTTAGGATAAGAAATATAGTGACAATATTGTGATTTACAGATCAAACATTCCAGCCAGAAGCTCTGTAGGAAAGCAAGATATAGTACGGTTCCAAATAACAGGATAGCTCTTCAGCTGATGCAATTCAGCAAAGCTCTACTGGAAACAATGAAGTTATGCTGATTTACACTGGCTTGAGCTCTTGCTCAATATGTTTATAGCTTAATGGCTCAATATTAATCTAAAAATCAGAAAAATAACAACTTGTCATTTATTTAACCCCAGCATGATGGAAGGTTAAACTAAATACAGAAAGCCCATAACAAATAGCAGGGACATTCTAAGGTCACCAAATGAAGGCTGTCGTTTTTGTATTCAGGCCAATGATAAAAGAGTTTTTAAATGTTTGGACATTCAATCTATGTAGTGCCACAACCTGAACATACCCCTTTGCCAAACACAGGCTCACTAAATCCTCTTGGAATGTTGTTTACCTCTGAATAAATCAAATTTGACAGCGTAGGTTAACTTTACAGATTCATTTTTCAATCACAAGTGATTGATATTTCTTACAGAAAGAAAGATACAGAATTCTTACTACGATACTGACTATTGGAAGTCATATTGTTCTTGGGTGTCATATGGAAATCCAAGCCATTTTTCAAGTACTTTGTTTCAGAGTCATCCACCCTCTCTGTGAGAACACAGTAGTGAGTGTACTCAAATGGGGATAACCTAGCAGAGAGAGTTTATCAATTATTTTAAGTCAGTGTCTGTCTCCCAGAGGCTGAACATGCTGTAATGTGCATTTTTCAGCAGTGGGCCAGTACTAAAATCTTACATCCATTATCCAGGCTTATGTCACACAACAATAAAGAACAGGCTATTGCAAGAAACGGAATGAAAGCTGAGATATGGGAAGGTTTATTGTTAGTTGATTAAAAACAAATCATAACAAAATAGGGAAGGGAGCTTGAAGCAATCTCTATCATTTGATTATGAAAAAAACCTTTTGGAAAGGCCAGAAATAATAATTAAAAAAAAATCTTAAGTTTAAAAATTTCTATGTATATCTTACTCCCATAATTAACAAATAAATATGCATATGAAATATGATGTCAGCAAGAATGTTCATTTATTGCATTACTTGTTTGTTCTACTGAATCTGCTATTTTGGCTACTAGCTGCTTAATTATTATATGTAATATTGCTTTAGGCTATCTGATATGGGTGTCTATGAAAAAAAATGATTGTAATTCACTTTTATTATTATAATGACCTTGGTCTATGACAGGACTGAATTAAATATCAGTAAGAATTTACACAATTCACCATGCTCACATTTATGCCACTTAACATTCAGTGTTTAACTGAAGCACCTAAGTCAGGTGGATGGATTTAGATGCACATTTGTCCCGAGGCTCTCTGTACTGTCAATGAAGACTGATAGGCACTGCCAAAAGGCAACTCAGGCCTCAGATGAATGGAATTACCCTTTGGGGTGCCTGCTTCCTTCATTTTCCATAGAAGGTGCCTAGGATAAGTACATTTCTACTCTCAGTGCTTCTGCTGAGTGCTTTACAGTTATCTTGGAAAGTACATTATATACACATTCTGGGGAACAGGTATCTTAGGTATCTTGTACTTTTTTTTACAGACAATGTAGTCTGTAAGTGCAACATCAGCTAATTTCTAGAGTCATCTATCTAGGTACTCATCAATCTTTATTTTTTTAATCTAGTCTAAAGCTATTGTCATATGGTCCAGATACCTTCATTACAGATGGGCAAATAACTAATTTGAGAAATTTACTTTCTACCTACTCATATATTGCAAACAGACTCTTATGAACTCTTAAGGCTCTTCTTTTGGGGATCTGCTTTTCTGGGGAAGCAGGAAGGGGACTGATAAGTATCAAGTACTCTTAATTGTTATTCATTCAGAGCAGCTAGGGTGCATGTTTGTTTCTTTAGATTATCATCTAGAGATGTCAACTAAAGCATCTCCCCTGGTTTGCTGAGTAAACCTCCTTCACTGAGTAATCCACCAATTGTTGGGTAAAGCAGTCTCAGACTGAGAAACCATTCATCTGCTGAGTGAACGTTGTACTCACTATACTACTGTATAAAGAGAACCACTACCTCCACTACTCTCATCATTTTTAAAGGAAAAAAAAAATAATCCTCATTTACTTCTTTGGAAGTAGAGGCCTAGGCACCTATCTTCAGAAAGGATGCAGTGCTGTGGGTCTCAAAAAAAAAAAAAAAACACCACTCTTTGCGTTGAAAAGACACTCTCAGGAGAGTGGCTTCAGACTAGACCCAAGCATTTCTGGACTGAGTTTAAAGCTTTTGTCTGTTCCACTTACATGCTTTTTTTGAGATTCTCACTTGAAACCTCTTACAGGGCATCTTAAGTACCTCAATTGCACAGTCTTCTAAGCTATGCCTTGAACTAAGAACTTGAGTTTGGTATCACAGCTCCTATTTATTTTTAATTATTTGGATTAAACATAAATAATACTATCAGGATGAAAAAATCATTGAGACATCACCTGCTGGTTAGTGGCCGTGAGAGCACACTACAGAAGCACTGCTCTCTTACTGTCTCGTTGTCTGGACACCTTTGCTTCCAGCTACTAACAGAGAAAGGATTCCAAACCCCACCTGCATTAGCAAGTAGAGTGACAAAATAAAAATAGATCTGTGCAGCAAAACAGTCCTTGCCAAGTACCCACTGTATACACTAACCTTGTATTAGATGAGTTTGCATCAGCTATCCCTATCACACTGCCATGGACTTACTACCCATTAGCAATTCAAGTGGATTAAAAGTACTTATGGAACACATCTTTTGGTTTGGCACCAGCTTGGAGTCCAGCCGGCATGTTCAGAAACCATGCCAAAGTGTGAACTAAAACTAGATCAGAGGGAACTACTGGGATATTCACATGCTCCTTAGCCAAAGTAAAATGCTAATTGACATATACCCTGTGTCATTGCACATTTGTTTTCTGCAAAGCTGGTATCCTACAACATATACATAATTTTGCCTGTTTAGTTCCAGTATTAGAATTCTTGTTGTACTAGGAGATTATAAATAAATGTAGTTTCCACAGATGGAATACAAACTAAAAGATCTGTCAATACCCAGGGATTTATTTTTATTTTATTTTATTTTTTTTGTAATATTTGTAGGAAATAACCAAAATGAAGAGTATCTTCTTGCCAGAATTTTTAAAAATCATTACAGTTACTGCTACATGCAGTAAATTTATGCTCAGTAGCCCATTTCAAACACCATATACATTCTGATATCCTGATCATATGGAAAGACTATTCAGTACTCTTTTGCTTTTCCAAAAGGATTGCCTATGGAGTCTCCTCTTTAAGGAGGAATGACCTAATAGGAGGATGTGGGATGGTCCTAGACAGAAGTAAGCAAAGAAGTAGGTAAGACAAGGTATTTAAAACACACTTTTTTTTACGTTTTGTAATACAAGAGAAACAAATAAGTAAGAACAGACTTTTCTTTCCACTTTGTATTCAAAATTTGGATTTCAAAATCTGCTATGAAGTATTTTAGGATACACAATTCACGTCAGAAACTTCGGAGGTCAATTTTTGCTAATCTAAGTTATTTTCACTTGAACATCCAGTTATCATTTTCAAGTAGTGTTGTTCTAGACAGACTAATGCAGACTTCAAACAGGGCTGAAAAGTAAAGACTTTCCTCTAGTTTTATTTTCATGTAAGAGTAAGACAAGTATTTTACAATTGACTTAGAAGGAAAACAAACAAGCAAGAAGAACACAACTTTGAAAGATACACACTAATTCTAATTCCCATGGTTCTCAGCTGGATGTATTGGAGAGTTGTAGAGTTGAATAGGCATTTTTTCTTTTTTTAACATTTCTCCACACTAGTACACTAAAGGAAGAACTCAAGACTTTCCAAAGACTTGCAAGGAAAGAAAGACAAAGAAGGAAGAAAAATGTGGAGGAAAGGACCACCAAGGTCCAAATACCAGTAAGACAGTATCCATTATAGACATGTAGGATGTGGTAGTTGTGGGTTCGTTTTTGGCTCCCATTTCCAGAAAATGAGCTTTCTCCACTCTAAGAGTTGGACTCAATGATCCTTACGGGTCCCTTCCAACTAGGGATATTCTATGATTCTATGATTTAACTACCCAGCTGTATATCTGAGTAGGATGAACATTTTCCAATTACATCAGTTCTGTAAAAATTTATATTGTTGCACATACATAGGTAGCTGACCCAGTCAGACTAATCAAGATCAAGGTCTTTAATTTAGGTCTTGCATCTACCAGAGAAACTACACAAGCATGCAATTGTTTGCAATGTTGTGAGTTGTTCTAACCTAGCAAATCTTTTCATTAGAAATAAATAAATAAATAGGTAGATAGATAAATAAATAAATAAATAAAAATAAAGATCTTATATTAGCAGCTATTGGTTTCTATCTAGTAGCCTTACTTTTCCCATATCTTTTTTTAGTAAAAGCTGCCATCATTTATTAACTCCCTTAATTTAGGGAAGCAGCTGCAGAAATGATTGTACTTCACAGAAATTTCCCTCCTTCTGGCTGTCTTCAATAAAGAGGTGCTGAAGAAAGTGATTACATCTAACAACTGGAGTTAGATCTAAACAGAAGAGTTAGCTGTTATGACCCAGCCATGCATAAAAAGCAAAGAAGAATGTTTAGTGCAAAGTTCAGAGTTGAACAGATGTGCAGTCATCAACTCCAGACAGCTCTCACTTCTGCCTAATATAGACCCCACAACCAAATCCAGTAATTGATACAACACCTGACAAGGGAACTGCCCTTATTTTTGCTCAGGATTCCTGACACAGTTATTTAACCATTCACACATATATCCATCCACCTTTCTACCTTTTACTGGTAACCTCCTTTCTCAAACTCTCCCCTTCTCTCACCCTAAACAGCTGCAGTATGTAATGTATGCTATCATTTTCTTATAAATTGTTCCTAAAATTACCATAATGAAAATATTGTTATGCATTTTATCTTCTGTTTACAATAATCTTACAAAATAATAATTGTATTTTGCCCTGCTGTAAGGACTTTAAATATTTGGATATATTCAAAATTTAATTGAGGGCCACAACATCCTCATTCCTCTGAGGAAGTCAGCTGTTGTTGAGCAAAAGATAAGCAGAACTGATCTGGTCTGATGCAAAGCTTTTCAGACCTACTGAAGCCCTGGCAACAATCTCATTACCCTCAACATAGCCAGGATTTCACCCTTAATGTTAATCTGAAACTTTCTTCAACAACTGAATCTCTTTGTTTGTGAAACAAAAAGGTGTCCATAACAAAATGACTTGTCTTGTAAGCTTTCCAGTACTTCTAGATAAAAAGCAAACACCAATGAGATAAAAGATAATAACAAAAGATAACAACTGAGTGGTGCCCAGTGACAGGACAAGAGGGAATGGGCACAAACTGAAAGACAGAAGGGTCCATCTGAATGTCATGAAACACTTATTTCGCTGTGAGGGTGACTGAGCATTGGAACAGGTTGCCCAGAGAGGATGTGCATGTATCTCCCTCTTTGGAGACCCTCAAAGGCTCTCTGGATGTGATCCTGGGCAACCTGCTCTAGGTGGCCCTGCTTCAGCAGGTGATTGGACCAAATGACTCCCAGAGGTCCTCGCCAACCTCAGCCATTCTGTGGCTCTCTAACAGTTTCCCAACAGACTTAGAGTAGGTACCCCAACTAAATGCTATTATTACTTTCTAACCAAATACAACTGATCAAATTTTTACCTGGACCTTGTGAAGAAAAGGTGCCTGCAATAAGCCTATAGAAGGAGATTAATAAAGCAAGGTAATCACAGCCTCCTGAAGTACCTCCTAAGACATCAGCCAGCAATGGCTATTTCCCTCCAATCCAATTCATAAAGGAGTATTTCCAAAAGATATCATAATTCCTTGCATTTGCACAAGTTTCCTGTAGGACAGATTTCCAGTGACCTTAGCCAGAGGCTGTAATTATTCATTACATAAAGACCCCTTTTCAGTGCTCAAGAAAGTGAGGAGCAGCTTCATACTATCTAGATGACAGTTCAAGATGAGCAATATTAACTTTAAATAGCAAATTAATCTTTTTATAGACCATGCTTAATCCTTGGGCAGAACCTTACAGTTATTAGCACCACCTGGTGCAGTATGCATAAAATTCATTGCCACTGGTGAGACAGACCAAAGCTTATACTAAATTTCAATTCCACTTAAGGTTTCAAATAAGGATTTAAGTGGGATTTGGGGACGTGGAGTGAAAGGGGTGGCTAAGCTAGTCATTTGCCAGGGTGGTGCACTTGCTGTGAACTCATTGTGTGTTCTAACTCAACTGTAGACCTAAATAGGCAAAGTAATAGAATATGTCTTTTATTAATTATATAAATAAATTCTGACTGCAGTGTCATATTTAAAAATTATATGTAACACAGATGATTAAATATATAAAAAACAACAAAAAGGACAATGCCGTATTAGGTCATCTGTCTTACATGCCTTGCCCGATCACATGAAACTCAGCTAAAAATACTTCAACATTTTTTGCAGTCATTTCAATGATGAGGATTAAAAAAACAATAACAAAAAGCAGAGCTTTGTCTCAATGATTTTTCTAGACCTGAGACACCCACAAACATGCAAAACTGAAAAAAAAAAAATAATAAATTCTTTTTCTTATTGATTTGGTCAGTTGGTAAAAAGGGTATGACAGTAAGGGGAATGTACAGTACATGTGTTTTGATCTTTCTTAAGGTTGTAATAGAGAGGTTATACATTTCATCTGAGCTGACAGCAGTTTGAAATGTTATAGATAGGCTTCCCGAGCACAACCATTATTTACTGTTTGACTGTAATGTCAGTCTTTTTCTGCTTTTTCAATATTGTTTGCACTTTACCTTTGTGAAAAGGGTCTTGATTGAACCATACAAGGGGAGATATTTCTATCTTTCCATGGGATCAATGAAGATGTGTTTACAGGTCCAGGACACAGTGTACACACCACAATAATGGATTTTAGTCTGTTTGTTGACTGAAAGCTCCTTTTCTTTGTACCTTGTCAATCTTGCATCTATTACTTGATTGCAACATAAAAGGCTATTTGGACAAGCTCTGAAACAACAACTGTATCAATCTAACTGAAGTGGTTACCTGCACTAAGTATGCTGCCTTTAGCAAGATAAATCACTTAAAACTTGAAATCATGCAGGACTTTATTTGCTTCTCCATCTGTCATCTCTACTGAGTGCGGTTTTCTTTAAAATATTTTATTGAAATTGTAGCAATCAACATGTGATTGCAATAACAAAAATTAACCCCCCACTAAGCTTTTATTTTATAGTTCTGAACATAAGCAGAAACTGTACATGCAAATCAGTGCCCCAGCACATATCTTTTCCATCAGTGATCTCCTCTACCCTGCTATGACCAACGCATTATTTAGTCAAGAGTGACTGTTCTTGGCTTCTACTCCTCAAATTATATCATGGTGTCCATTAGAGGAGAACACTCTTTCCTTACCCCTCTAGCTAAGTGATAAACTTGTATCCTAAAGCATCTGATCTCATTACACTTATTGAGTCTTGAAAAAATGCATGCATTCATAATCCCAATAGAAGTATTCATCCCCTAAAACAAAATACAGCTAAACTGTTTGATTCAATGACCTCCAACAGCAGCAAACTCCACAGGGTGACAGCATGAGGCATAAACTCTGTCAGAGTGCTTATGCTGTTGCACAGAAAAATAAAACAAAAGACTCTGGTTTGTAAATGTCACAACGATTCTGAAAGGACTTGTGACACTTCAGGGAACGTCAGCCAACAGAGGGGAAGTTTGCCCTAGACTCCCACCAGAGGTAACTGCTGAGGTAACTGAGGTAACTGAGAGGTTGCAGGGGCAAACACTATAATTACAGCAGCAGGGATAGCAGAGACAGAGACTCAGAGTTCAACAATAGCTGTAATCAGCACTGAAACTGATTTTTTTTCCTCTGTTTTGTGCTAACTAGAGCCAGCAGTGGGAGCACCTGATCCTCCTAACTCAACAGCTCTCCAGTTCCAGGGGTCCACATGTGTGCAGCCAGTTTGTCACATACTGTAGAACACATGAGAGGAAAAATTACTGCTTTTATTTCATAATTGACTTTCAAGACATGCATCAACTTTGGTTCAAGTACACAGTATTACTTGTAGCAGACCATAGCAGCTCTACAGAATTGACTGTGCTTTGCTAGGCAGACAAATACCAAAGGTATTTGGTAAATACCAAAAAGAAGCACCAACACAAAAGTTGACACAGCTCTGAAAACTACCCAGCAGAAATGATGTCCTCTTAACAAGGCTCTGTCATTTGAAACATATCACAGACCGCAGAATACTGATGCATTTTTTTCTAACCATAGTGGTCATTTCTAAAATTATCATTACTAGAAGCAGCTATTTCTCATTCAGAGTAGAAGAACAATAGTTTGATTGACCTGCACTCTGTTATTCCCTAGTAGCAAGCACAGGAACAAGAAAAGGACAGCAAACACCTGTTTCAAAATAATTTCCTATACAGCAGTGATTGGACTGCTATCAGGGGAAAACGTTGCCATCTCAGTGCTATCACACTGGAAAGCTTCACTGGCAGTATCATTTTTAGTAACACAGCTTTTCAAGCTAAAATGTAGCTTGAAAATTCTTTCTAAATTGCATAAGGCTGTGCCTGTTTTACTCTCCTTTGTTCATAGTTGCTCATGAAAGTCACAAGTAATTAACTTTTATCTGAATGAGTCATGGTTCTAAAAGCTTGTGCTTTTTAAAAGACCATGGCAATGAGTTCAAAAAGAACTGAGAGATATCAGCATGTAACAAACTCAGAAATATTATTTTCACACACATTTCATGTGCTACTTCTGAAGATGCTTTTGCTCTTTGGCCCTTACATTTCTAAGGCTCAGTAAAATAAGCTCCATCATAATTTTAGAAAACATTTGTGTGGTTAGTCAGTAATGACAGTCCTCTTGCCTCTGCAGAAATCAAGCAGAAAACTAAAGGCAGCAAATGTTTTTGGGAGCAGTGAGCAGCATTACTCTTAGGCCATCTTACACTCTTTTGTGTGTTAACCTACAATACTTGCTTAAGTAAACCGCTTCTGTACCTACATGGAGTTTCAAGTATTTCTCTTTGGTATAAGGCAATCATAGAAATGGTGACATGGTTCAGCAGGTCTGCATGCACACCTAGCAGACAGGCCTAAGAGGTTGCTCTTAAATTGATTTGTAATCATGTGGCCAACAAGCTAGCCAAACTCCACACAACTCTGAACAAAAATGCATTAACTGCAGTCTGCTGAATCCTAAAAACCTTCAAGAAGTTTTATAGAACTATTAGTTTTAAAAGTACTAGAAAATTAATTGTAGAGCTGTATTTCCAATTCCTGTAAGTACCTTTGTTTCAGTCTTGATACCATGTAATTTATCACATTAGTCACTGTAATATGGGGCATATGATGCAGCTTGAAGAAAGAGAATGAATAAACGAAGTACATTTCTGTCTTATCCTGTTTTCACTGTCTAAAAAGGAAGTTTCTAAAGATAGAGGAGAAGAGCAGCAGGAGCACTAGTAAGGGATGGAAGCTGTAACAAATCAGTATTCCATTTACAACACCAGCGAGCGAACAGCTTTCTGTGAAGCACAGTATGCAGAGAAACAGTTAAGAAACCTCATTTTGTTGTATGAAGAGAAGGAAGACAAAGAAAATATTCACTGAATGTATATAATAATATATATATTACAACACCTTGCAATTGCTGCTACTATGATAGCCAAAAATCCCTGAACAGGATGAGCTGCCACAAGATGTTTTATAAAACCTCTGAAAAGATCCGAGTTGTGAAAGGCATACAACACAAGTCAGTGGCGGGCTCTCAGTGCCAGCAATTTAGGTTCATGTAACCAGTTTATGCTGCCACTTCAAATGGTGTTGAACTGAACCTTTTAAATAGGAAAAGCAAAAATGAAGAACTTCAATTCCAACCACATTAAAAGGACATGATACCTAGTGCTGTTTTCTCATAAAATTGTTATAAATTCAGCATCCAGAGCAACTTAAAAGCACTTTCTACCTGTGAACTAATTTGTAAACATCAGGGACATAGCACATTTTCCCCTTAAAGGCACACTGTGTATTCCAGTCAAGTCAATGGAAGCTTCCCTGTTTTTTTGTCTTAAACTGACTTTCCACTTGACAGTCTCATGTCACCTCAATGCTGCTTCCTCTGTCAATCTCAGTTTTTCTCAGCCACAAGTAGATGGAAAAGAAAAATTGTCCACATATGTTGCTTTCAAAGCTTGACACAGAGAGTATTTGTGTAGCTACTGCACAAATGCTCAAGCCTTAGCTGTTTAATTCCCACTAATACACCTGATCACAACAGACTGGCAAACCTTGATCTATGCATGATCTACATGTTGTGTTATGTACACTGAGAAAATAAACATCATTTTCCTATATTTACACATGCATATCAGTGTCATGCACTGGCTGAGACTGGCTGTGCCAACTTCTGCCCAAGTCAAAGATTTTACACTCTCACTAGTGACAGTAAAGTTTAAATATAGAGACTGATGGTACCACAGAAATTCAGAAATTTGAGAGGAGAAAAAAAAAAATCTAAGAGGACATGAACAAACATCTCCTGTGTGCCAGCAGCAGAAATAAGAATATTTTCGAGTCCAGGTATTTTTCATGAGAAAGAAGTGTTTGCCTTACAGATCCTGGTGCCTCAGATGACATAGCCTGACATCATTTGTCGTGTACCAATTTCTCCACTGAAAACTATCACTTATCCTTAACAGAATTTTTCAAAACCTTTACAGTATAATTTCAAGTGTGTTCATTTAACAGCCCTCTAGGTACGGTGTGGCAAAAAATAATTTTGCTTGCCTAATTCATTTAATATTAGGAAAGTCTGATTTGGGAATGAAGTCTGATCTTTCCTCAAGTTTGCTTGAAAGACAGAAGGAAATGGCTTACAAGTTAGATCTGATCAGAAGGTTCAGGCTAAATTTCACTACAAATGGGACCATAACCATTTGGAAACTCAATTTTCCTATTGTTTAGCAGATACAAAGATAGGTATTTCGTAACAGTGTTGGTTAAAAAGGAAAATTTCACCCTAGTGCTGAAATTCTGCCACTTTTTAAATGAAACGTGCAAAATTTACAACATAGTGATATTAAAATTTGTTTTTTGAAATACAATATATTAATTAAAAATCTTCCTTTAGAAATCAAAGATAGTTTTCATTAAGAAATGTCACAATAAATTTGCAGTGCCCTTGTCACAAGCAAATGCATACTCTTGCCACTCCCCCTGAAAGAAATGAGAGTCAGAAGTTTACTTCTGATGCAAGTGAACACCTAATTACTACATCATAAAGCAAACAAGAGCATGAAAGTAGTCTCACATTCAAACTTGACTTTTGTGAGATATCTGGATAGTTTAAAATTAGGTGTATCTTATGTGTTTTATTGATTCTTAATATTAAGAATCTTAGAAAGATGCACTTTGGTATTATGAAACAAGGCCAAAAAATAATCATTTAAGTTTTGCACTGTTCTCAGTACTGTGACTCAACAGTCCTCTACCTGACTCCACTCTAATACATAAATAGATTTTGAATGCCAATGTGACCTAAGCAGAACTTTCTGCACTTACGTAAATGTTCCAGTCCTATAAACCTCTGCTCAGATGTAGCCCAGCTCTGGCTCCAAGTTTTCTATTGATATGTCATATGTTAAAGGTTGTATAAGTAGCTGTAGTGCTATCACGTTTATGCACACCAGAAGCACCACTGTTTGATATCACTGATTTTCATGCAGAAGGCTGGCATTCCTCTATCTGGGTCCCTGAGGAACATGCATGATGTATACACGAGGATCACGTATGATGTGCATGATACAGATTACCCAAGCAGTGGTATTAAACTTTCTTATTTATTCAGCTATTAATTTTTAACACCACATTGTTCTAGTGGCAGAGCACTAATCTAAGTGAAAAACGCTGAATGCTCTGCATCTGAGAAGAAATGAACACACCTCTCCCATGTGCCAGCATAGTATCCAATCATTAAGGCTTCTTTTGGTTCTGAAAGGCCAGTATACTCCCCATCCTCATGCTGAAGCTGTTCTGCTCAGAAAAATTCAAGGATCAACCTTCAAGTGACAACATCAATGTCTAAAAACACCCTTCTAATTACAGCAATCTCAGGACAGCTGTCAAAAAAACAGTTTGCTTTCAACTCAACAGGAATCCCATAACTAGTCAACTAGTATTACTAGGCTTCATGAACAACACGCCTACCCATCTTTCATCCCATTTGTGAGGGAAAGAAGAAAAAGAGCCTGCTCCATTTCTGTAAACTAGAGTATTCAGTTCTGTCTTCAGGAAAGGATCTTCAGCTGTGGACTTTGTACAACCATCTATTATCAGGCCTCATTAAGACCTGGAAAGGTGTCATACTTAAATTATTTTCTGTTTTAGGGCTGATGCAATGTTTAGTGGTGAGGTAACATTTCTGATGTAATGGCTTAAAGTCACCATATAACAGAGAGACTTCCATGAACAGTCTTAGTGTTTATGAACTTGGTAAATTTGATCAAAATAATATCTGTGGAAATATCTTCCTGATCAAGCATCATAATTTTATGTTACAGAATCATTGTTTATATTTATAGGTATTATAGGCATTTGTACAATAAGAACATACATGTTATATGAATTTAATGTATGCATAAATAAACATGTATGCTTAAACATTTTCTTAGTGGAAGCGATAATGAAATACTACAGCTGATTAAATCAGTCAGGTAAATTGTCCCTACAAATATAGAAGGAAGTACTGCAAATATTTCCCAGATTTCCTTATCCTGAGAAGTTGGTTATCTTGTTAATTCAGGCAGGTATTAACTATCCAATAAATTCAGCATATCCCTAGTTGTAAGCTGTCAGGATGTGACATAACATCCTATAACATGATGCTACATGGTACATAATGCCTTAAATTAAAAAGAAAATGAAAGCAAGACATTTCTTTCAGAGAAATAGTAGGTAGCTAATCTGAATATTTGGGGTAATTGGCTCTAGGAAGAGAGAGAGAGAGAGATCATTATTTCAGGTTCCCTAGTGAGTGTTAATTAGTCATATTGCTTCATTGTTTGACAAAGAGAACATTGCTCGTACTGCTAAATCTATAATGACACATAGGCTTTTGCAGCACAGGTATTTTAAACTACCTTGACTGACTGACAGGTGGGTATTTCTATTCATAGTTGAGTGTGCTCACAGAGTCAAAGTTATGTTGTCTAGAGGCACGAGAGTTTTCTCATACTGATCAGGATAAGCTTTATTTTTAAACAGCAGAGAACAAATTGCACTCTGACCATTAAAATGGGAGTCCTCTCTATTTGTAAGCATAAAGGGTACATACTCACCTTTGAGAATGAGACCTGGGTGCTACAGTAAGGTAGCTAGCAATCAAGAGCTGCAGGTAAATTACAAGGACTTTGTTGTCATACTAGCCACCTAAGCCCAACACCAAGGTAGGCTCATGAGTGGTGGTATCACACCTGTCAAACTTTTATTGTTTGGCTTTGACAGCCTGATCTTTAGCACAAAAAACTTAGGTAATAGTATCACAGAAAGAACTGCATTGCTTTCTATATCTTTGAAATTACTACATTTTACAAAGAGAAAGAAGATAAATATTGCCTCTACTCTCTATATGAACCTCAAATTAAGGTGCTTACTCCAAATAACGTTAATTTATTGAAGTCAACAAAGAGGTTCAATAGAAAGGAATTAAAGAAACAACTAGAAAAATATGTGATGGTCTGACATTCCCAGACACGTAAAACATTTTCAAATTGTGCTTCCACCCCCTTGAATCTGAAATCTCTTTCCTCCTAACAATAGGATTACTGATTGCAACAAGACGTGTGGTAACTGTTGAGCATTTGGTTATTGAATTTTTTTTCTTTTCTTTCCTTTTTTTTTTTTTTTTTTTTTTTTTTTTATAATGAGTAACAGATTACCTAGCTCAGGCACTCAGATACCTGTGATGTATCCAGCTTTGTCTTCTTCAGAATATCTTACTGGTTAGCAGGGAGCATCCTTGTTCAGTTCATTGACTTCTGTGTGCATTTGTGTCCTTACTCAAGTGCACTCAACATATAAACACTGACAAATTAAAGCTAGACAGATGAAGATCCTGCTGCCAGTTTTGTGCTTTCTTAATTTACTGAGCTAAAACTTACAATGCTTTGAGAGACTACTAATGAATCAATTAGTTTTACCTATCTTGGATGTGTTTTCAGAGGGCAGAGCAATAGCTAAGGATGAGAACAACCTCACTCATTAAGTCTTCGATGCCTGTCCAACAGAACAACTGGTTGCCTATCTCTTCCCTTGAACCGTATGAAGAATCCTGGCAACAGTTAATGGAGGAGAGCAACCACAACAGTATCTGAATTTCAGTTTGGATCTACACATTTGTTAAGAATAACACTGTGCTAGAAAAGACAGCACCGCTTTTTGTACATTTCAACTTTTCCCTTGCTGTCCAGATCTAATTTCACTACTTTTATCTGAAAAATAAAGGTATAAATAGACTTCCACAAAATATAAGATATTCAGACTTTTATATGATAGCAGTGTGGAAAAAGCAAACAAACAAAACAACATAAATTATAAAGGGTTATGCTTAGTGTGTTGGTGTGACTTTACTGGCTTCAGTGAACAGTGCTCAGTGACTAGAGAATTGGACAAGTACCAAAGTTTCTTTTTTTGATAGAACATTTGATCTCTGTTATCTTAACTACCTCAAAAACATAATGGAGGTTTGTTTTCATAGCATGTACAGGCCTACGATACTGTGTAAATGCTAAGAATTAACCTGAACACCATTGTTTAGCTTTAAAATGTATGTGTTGCATTTGTATCCACTATGTTTAAAGAACGAGGGGATTCTGTCAATGTCTACAACAGAAGCACCATTTATCAGAGCTGATTACACCGTACTTGACATTGAAGGGTATAAAAACTCCACCCATAGTGTAAAGACATACATTAATGAAGAAAAGATGCTACTGATTCATAATGACATTTTAAAAAGGTATTAGATATGGTAATTGATATGATAATGGTCATCTGTATCCAATCTTGTCCACTTAAACTTCAAAATTTGTCATAAGAATTTTAAATAGCAAGACTCCAGATGTGCTGTGACTAAATTTTTAGGTCATTCTTCTATGAAAAGAGAATTGGTCCCAGTGTATAAGACCCTATTCCCCTCTTGGGGCACACGAGAAATCCCTATTATCAACAGAATTATGTATATAAATCAAGAAAGGAAGGTACCTAAAATGGTCTTTTTAAACTATTCTAATGATACCTTGCTTTGCAGCATGTGGCATTTAACATTTTCAAGGCACCACACAGGCATTAACTAATGAATCCTGACAACATTCCTGTGAGGTAAGTGTCTATAATCATCACCATTTACAGGTGGTAAAGCTGACACAGAAGGCCAACTCTGTACATGTGATACAGTAGGGATACATTTAGCCAGATTAGTTAAGTGTCATAAGGAATTTTAAGTAAGTCCTTTCTCCATGTTCACAGAAGAGCTTGTACTGGAACTTGGGGTTTCCTGTCTTCAGCCCTCACGCCCAGCATACAACATATTAACTGATGATTTTAAGTAATTCTGGGCTGCACACTCAACTGCCATAAGCAACAGCAATTTTTCTGAATCCAACAGTTGTAACTGCTTACACCAGCACTGAACTTAGTCTAAAGACTATCTGAGCAGTTTCACACCAAAACACTTTATGCCTGATTAAAAAGATATGATTTTTTTATTTTTTTTGGCAGCACCTGGTCTCTTCAGGAACACATGTTTACATTTTGCTGAATTACACAAATACACTGTGCTTTTTGGATAGCAGCAGACATATTAATATTGAACTGCAGACAACCACATGTTGGTAATGAGCCCATTTTGTGTCTTGGCTCATGGAAAAGAATGTGGAAATACCTTGTTCTGTGGTATTTTTGCTCTGACAGTACTGATACAGTGCCGCAGGCACTCTGAAAATAATAGCATAAGGTTAACTGACAATTGCATGTGTATTTACACCGATAGCCTGATATTATCATATTGTTAAAGAAAGAAAAAATCTGGGGCTAGAATATGCAACTAAATAAATTTCTAGCTGGTGAAAGCAAGTGAAGATAGAAGAGACATTACGTTCAAATTGTTCATATAGCTCACATTCTGTATACATGCAATTTCAGAAACCACTGAGAATCCTAGGAGGGGCAAAGACACATGGAAAGCTTTAAAAAGCTGTAAAGCATCAGTCCAGCAATACCTGGATATCCGCTGCTCCCATGAATTTTAAAAGAAGTTTTCAGCTTTCCATAAATGCACCATCAGGTTAACCAGAAAAAGCAAATGAAGCAATGAAAGATTGATCTAAAAATGGAGAGATTTTGATGGCTGAAATTATCTATAGAGTTTTCTTCAAAGCAGTAAGATGTGTTTTCAGGATCTAGAGGGGAGTCTGCAGGACCTAAATGGTAAGGTCTCAAGGAATTCTGCTTGCAGGCCAATTAAAAAATTGTATCATTATGTATCATGCCCCACAAAATGCTCTAATGAGACACCCGAACCAAAACTATCGTTCTGGCTTCTTGAAGGCTCCCATCCATGCATTCTTCATTAAGCAGAGAGACAGCTGTTACATTCAATGCAAAGATTCTGAATAAACAGCCTAGTTGTGCCTCTTGCTTGTGCCATACCTTGCAAATCAACGCCCCTCCCTCTGTATCATCTGTGCTCCTTTTATGTCTCTTCCTGTGCACACAAGTTTCCATTAAGCTGTACAATTTACTGTAAAACAGCTGCTCCTAAACAGTGCTAAACACTGTTCATACCTACAGAGTTAAAACAGGTTTCTTAATTGTGCTTATAAAACATGTCTTACCGTTTTGTTCCATGTAAGGCTTTTGTTATGATTCTGCATGTTCATGAAACTATTGTTTCTCTAAGCTTAGAATTTGCTACCTTTGCTAAGTATATACTTTTTCCCTTTGACTTTTCTGACCTGCCACATAAAATGTCTTGCATCATATCTGTAAACTAATTACTGTGGAGGTTTTCATTTTTCTTTAGCTTACAAGGACGAACAAGTTTGACTTACATAATTTTAATGTAGTAAGAAGTTTGTTTCTTGTTTACATAATCAAAATTGAGTATCTTAAAGCATATATTCTGTAACTAGAGATGATTACCTGGAAGTTTAGGTGGCATCGTGGCTTTAATGTTGATCACTGAAGAATTTAAAGGGTGATTTCTGGGAAAGCACACTATACCTAACCTTTTCACCAACCTGTCTCACTGCCTGACTTTAAATATATTTTTTACTCAATCAATAATTTCTTAGCTGACAAAAACAATTTTCTAAAAGCTGTGGTAGTATGTAGAATCTGTTGTACAGCAGTAATTCAACTTGTCATGTTGTCCAATAGAAATATTACCAGAAGGCAATCCACCAGTTTCAGTCACTGTCACCAGAGTTTAAACAACAACACGGCATTTGAGAAACTGGGGGTTGCTATAAAATCTACATTAGCTAGCGGTGGCAACTTTCCATACCATGTCACCTTAGGTGGTGGACCCAGTCAATATCTTTTGAATTGTTTCTTACTGAAAGTAAACGAAATTGTGCAATGTAGAGGACTGAAAAAACTTTTCAGTCCAACATGCCACTGGCATGTTGAACATGATGCAGTACTGCTATCAGAGCAAACCCTTAACAATTATTAGAGCCTTTAACAAATTATTAGAGCAAAGCCTTTAACAAATATGTACATATATTCCCAGTGAGACATTCTTGCAAGGAGAGGGAAAATAATAGAGCATCTTATGCTCTCCTTGCCTTCCTCCCGATTGGTGAAGCCATCCCCAGTGTCCCCAGCCACTGAGAATGAAGGACTGGAGATGAAGAAAATATAAAGCAGGACTACAGCTGTGTGCCTGAAGGGAGCAGGCAGGGGCTGGTTCAGCCCCTCTGCCACTATCTATTGAGCCAGTGCCATCTTCCACTATAAGCAGCTCATCCTCGGCTAAGACACTGACATGCCACAGTGCTCAGCACTTTCAGATCTTCTTTGGTGAGCTTGTGTCCAAAGGTTAACACAGCTAACAAAATAGATTTTAACACTAAATATCGTGTGATGTTAACACTGAAAACAAAGGCCAACATAAAAGAAAATGGAGTTAAAATAAAACTCGCTTGAAAAGCAGATTTGTTTCTTCAGTCCCCACAGCAGCACTGATTTCTGTGCTTTCCTGCTTTGCATGACAACCGCCTCCCAGCCCAAACAGCATGACTTTTTTAACATTTTGATCTTGTGTATCTAGCACTGATAAAAGAAGCTGTGTAATGCTGACATGCTCCTAGAAATAGTACCTTAGTAGCTAAAACCTAGGGTCAGACTTTCACTAATTCCTGCTATATTTAACATTGTGCTACCTTATAGTTTTCCTAATAAGCTGCTATTAAGTTAAATGTCATATGCCTACCTCAAACATGCCAAAGACCCAACAGTACTGAAAAAAATATCCCAACAGCAAGGTCACTTGATTCATAAATCATCGTAATTGATGTCAAATTTTCACAGTAACTCCAAATCAAAGGCTTTAACAGGGAGACAGAAGACTTAAAAACAGGGAGAATTCATCCTCTTTGTTTCCCTGACAATACAGTTTGTCTTGCTCAAAACTGTAGTTTATAATCTCTAGACAAAAAATAGTTTCAGATACTTTTCAAGAAACTCATTTATGTATTAAATCTAATTAATTCCTTTAGTGTATGCTTAGTGACTTGTCACTTCTGTGTTTTTCTCTTCAGGATATCATTCTCACTAAACTTTTAATAAAGCTCAATTGCAGAGATCTGAAAATAAGTAAACTGCAAAGCAGCTATAAGTTACTCAGAGAGGGTGTGGAGTCTCCCTCTTTGGAGATCTTTTGGCGTTTCCAGGACGTGGTCTAGGTTGTAGGTGCCAATGCTTGACCAGGGGGTTGGACCAGATGACCTCCAGTGGTTCCTTCCAACCTCATCCATTCTGTGAATAACTGTCATTTTAGTCTAAATATGTGACACGAAAAGCAGCACAAATGATCCTAACTGTTATTTTCTAAAGAAAATTGCCTTACCGTTAAAATCTTATTACTGGCTTTTTGTAAGTGGTACCACAACACAGAAAAGTAAGGCAGCTTCCCACCAAAACAATTAGTTTTACCCTTTCAAGTATATTCAAATAAATTTTGTGAGAAATAGTTTTTAAAAAATCTTAATATTTTTCCATTTTTTTGCAGACAGGATTTTTTTTTTTCATATTTACAGAACTTTGCAATTTGTGAAATTACACTAATTTGTGAATAGTGGTAGCTGGCTTAAATCAGCACTTTCAAAAGATTCAAATATGCTACCAATGCTACACATATCTTCCCATTTTGCACTTGTCGCAGTAACTCAGGCTCTATCTATTGCACCAAGCAACACAGCACTTCCCTTGATTACTTTTCCTGACTGGTGCTACTGCCTTTTCCAGGGAGGAGTACACCTTCTCTCCCACCTCATTGCTGACTTGCTGACACAGAAGAGCGAACCCAGGGACAGCAAATGTTACTGTCAAACTCCACATTGCAGTATGCTCCATTAAGATGACATTGCATTCAGGGAAAATCTGAAAGAGATTGTAAATGCAGGATCTTAGCCACCTTGCTGTCCTCTGGAGACACACAGAGCTCAAACAATCCCACACGGCATGCTGCACTGGGCAGCTATTAGCAGGCAGCCCTCCTGTTCTCTTAGTCAAGCCTTTGTCAGCAATTCACATCTGTTCTAGTTCTATGGTATGGAATTACCATAAATTGGTTATTTTCCAAGAAGTAAGCAGGGTATTTTAAGATCACTTAGGTACAGATGTTACAAACGCACTCTTTCCAAGGAAAGAAAGGAGTGGGGCACTTAAGAAAAATGAATTCTTTAGGTATTAGCAGAAGACGTCTCTATTAGAGATACACTTTATGGTTATGTGTAAGGCTCTCAAAGGCCATACTTATAGCAAAACAGATTTTACCTGTCTGTTATGAAAGTACATCAGCATGAATCTGATTCAGCTCCTCTTTCACTAGGCTTCTCAGATTTTCCCTTTTAGGAACAGTGGTGATTCCCAAAGTAAGTGTAATATTAACATTATTGTAAAGGATTTCCAAATAATTCTTTAAATATCTAAGTTGATTTTTTTTTCTATTATCCCTGAGATTTTTTTCTATTTCTCCTTTTCATACTTTAGAGCTGGCTGCAACTGTTTCTTGCTTTACAGTGGCAATCACACATTTTTCTCTCTTATCTCCTTCTCAACCACATGAAGAAATAATAGGAAGCTCTGACAAAATTTTAATTCTTATCATAAAGCCATTTAGTATGGCTAATGAAAGCATAACAGGGTGCATGTGCTATGCAAGATTAGATTAGAAAATTTCTTAATAACTATCATACATTCAGAATTCAGCATTTCTTTCAGAGGAAGGAACACAGAGCTATATCTAACCAAAGGTCATTAAGTATTTTCATAAGGGAATATACCTTAGCACCAGCTGTACCTACAAAGAACAGCTCCCTGCTCCCTGTTCATCAACATTTCTCCTCAGCCATAGTTTCTCTTTATTAAATTCAGTAACTTGAAAGCTCCACTTCATTTCCACAAATTAGATTACTTGTATTTTCTTTATATTCCAGACTGTCTCCACAAACATAAAAACAAGAGTAAACCCACCTTTGTAGTATTGGTCAGGTTCAATACATCAGAAAAGGCAGGTAAAATTGACACTTTTTAACAAATGAATACATATTTTCTTAAGCAGAAAATATTTTTAAGAAAATAAAGATTCCCTAATGCTGAAAATTAGACATATTTCCCATTTCCTAAGTTTGTAGAATTTCTTCATGTGTTTCACACTCACAGTCTCTATTTAAATATCCAAACTCATCATTCACTCTTGATTAAATATTTGCTCTACTGATAATGCTTTCATGTTGCAATCCAGAACACAGAATTGTTAGGACATGTTTAGGACAAAGTATTTTTAGTACAACTTAATATTGTGGTTTTAAGGCAGTCAAAAACTGCTGAAGAGTTTCAAATCTTTTATCAGACTCACTTAATATAACTACAGAACATACATGAACTTTCAGCTGTACAAGCCATTCTTCAGATTCTTCTCTGCCTTATATCTTTTTTTTTTTTTTTCAACTATGTCTATTAAATATTTTACTTTTCCCTGTAATCTTTACTCTCCTCTTTGTAACTTTTGTATCAGTAATACTACTGATAATAGCTCAGGTAACTGCAAATGCTACAGTGGAAAGGCAATACTTGGAAACTGTATTCCAGATTTTTCAGATTCTGCATACAAGTCCTTATAGTTTTAATCATTGGGGGTACTGGTTGTTATACATAATAAAGATACTATTTAATAATTTAATATTGAAGAAGAATTATTAATTGGAAAAGATACATTAGACACCACTCTTCCAGTATATTAGGGAAGGTATTCAGAACATAAAGTGATGATAACTTTCTGGGCTTTGAGTGTACACAGATTCCTTCAGCACTGTAGTTTACTGTCTCCCACTTTGCTGGGATACACCACTTGGGAAAACTTATATAATACGAAAGAGCATTTATTTACCTGTCCCCCTAGGCACCAGCAATTTCCATGGCAGTTGTGACAGCACGGCATCATACCTGCTGGGATGAGGTCGAATGTTGTCATACAGCTGAAAGAGATCTGGCAACTAGTAACAGCTAGGTAGACCAAATAAATATATTTTAAAATTAGACTGAGAATGCTTTGCCAGTTTGAACACTGCAAATAAACTTTAATTTATGTTAATTTCTCAAAAATCTACAGGACGGTTTTGTCAGTTATTTGTAGTCTGGTGGATTTGAGAGATAATGCTTACAACTTGACTCATTAAGTCTTCTTTGTTTTAAAAAAGAGATAACTGCCACTTGCAACATTTGGTTCTAACCTCTCAAATAAACGATGAGTCATGATTAAATCAAGACTTTCAATCTGGGCCATTATTAAGCAAGGGAAACTGCAATTTTTTGTTCCACAGTTGTTTGTGAATCCAGTCCTCATCAAAGTGCAGCAACACATGAATTAAAGGTTTCAGATTAAACTAGTTTCTCATTGTTATTGTTTGAGATTAGAAAAGTATTTTTTTTTGTATTTTATTTTATTTTTCTTGAAATAGAAATATTTGATCATATCCTGTAAGACTGTAAATTATAATAGCCAGATTGAATTAAGTGGACCTATGTTGGTTTGGAGCTCAATCTGGCTACTGCTGTTAAAGATAACAAAAAACACTTTTATAAATACATCAACACCAAAAGGAGGAGTAGGGAGAATCTCCATCCTTTACTGGATGCAGGGGGAAACTTAGTTACAAGAGATGAGGAAAAGGCGGAGGTGCTTAATGCCTTCTTTGCCTCAGTCTTTAGCGGCAAAACCGGTTGCTCTCTGGATACCCAGTACCCAGAACTGGTGGAAGGGGACGGGGAGCAGGATGTGGCCCTCACCATCCACGAAGAACTGGTTGGTGACCTGCTACGGCACTTGGATGTGCACAAATCGATGGGGCCGGATGGGATCCACCCGAGGGTACTGAGAGAACTGGCAGAGGAGCTGGCCAAGCCCCTATCCATCATTTATCAGCAGTCCTGGCTATCGGGGGAGGTTCCAGCTGACTGGCGACTAGCAAACGTGACGCCCATCTACAAGAAGGGCCGGAGGGCAGACCCGGGGAACTACAGGCCGGTCAGTTTGACCTCAGTGCCAGGGAAGCTCATGGAGCAGATCCTCTTGGGAGTCATCATGCGGCACTTGAAGGGCAAGCAGGCGATCAGGCCCAGCCAGCATGGGTTTATGGAAGGCAGGTCCTGCTTGACGAACCTGATCTCCTTCTACGACAAAGTGACGCGCTGGGTGGACGAGGGAAAGGCTGTGGATGTGGTCTACCTTGACTTCAGCAAGGCTTTTGACACCGTCTCCCACAGCATTCTCCTCAAGAAACTGGCTGCTCTTGGCTTGGACTGGCGCACGCTTCGTTGGGTTAGAAACTGGCTGGATAACCGGGCCCAAAGAGTTGTGGTAAATGGAGCCAAGTCCAGTTGGAGGCCAGTCACTAGTGGCGTCCCCCAGGGCTCGGTGCTGGGGCCGGTCCTCTTTAACATCTTCATCAATGATCTGGATGACGGCATTGAGTGCACCCTCAGGAAGTTCGCAGATGACACCAAGCTAGGTGCGTGTGTCGATCTGCTCGAGGGTAGGAAGGCTCTGCAGGAGGATCTGGATAGGCTGCACCGATGGGCTGAGGTCAACTGTATGAAGTTCAACAAGGCCAAGTGCCGGGTCCTGCACCTGGGGCGCAATAACCCCAAGCAGAACTACAGGCTGGGAGAGGAATGGTTGGAGAGCTGCCAGGCAGAGAAGGACCTGGGAGTGATGGTGGACAGTCAGCTGAATATGAGCCAGCAGTGTGCTCAGGTGGCCAAGAAGGCCAACGGCATCCTGGCTTGTATCAGAAACACTGTGACCAGCAGGGCTAGGGAAGTGATCGTCCCCCTGTACTCGGCTCTGGTGAGGCCGCACCTCGAGTACTGTGTTCAGTTTTGGGCCCCTCGCTACAAGAAGGACATCGAGGTGCTTGAGCGGGTCCAAAGAAGGGCGACGAAGCTGGTGAGGGGCCTGGAGAGCAAGTCCTATGAGGAGCGGCTGAAGGAGCTGGGCTTGTTCAGCCTGGAGAAGAGGAGGCTCAGGGGTGACCTTATTGCTCTGTATAAGTACATTAAAGGAGGCTGTAGTGAGGTGGGGGTTGGCCTGTTCTCCCATGTGCCTGGTGACAGGACGAGGGGGAATGGGCTAAAGTTACGCCAGGGGAGTTTTAGGTTGGATATTAGGAAGAATTTCTTTACTGAAAGGGTTGTTAGGCACTGGAACAGGCTACCCAGGGAGGTGGTGGAGTCACCATCCCTGGAAGTCTTCAAAAGACGTTTAGATGTAGAGCTTAGGGATATGGTTTAGTGGGGACTGTTAGTGTTAGCTTAGAGGTTGGACTCGATGATCTTGAGGTCTCTTCCAACCTAGAAATTCTGTGATTCTGTATTAATAGAGCATGTGTCATCATGTGTAATATACCAATGTTAGGCCATGCTACAGAGATTTCTTTTTTATCTAGGACTGTATGAAGAGATTAGACTGAAATGAAAAGGAACAAAAAAACAGTAATTAGATATTCACACTGTAACGAACGTTAACATTTGAGTAAAAACAATTTTAAAAAAAAAAAAAAAAAAGATTCTGTTCAACCTCAAGGGAAGCATATAAAGACTGAAATCCACAAAAATCACCAGGAGTGAAGCGGCCTCTTTCTTTCCCCTGACATATAAAGTACAAGATGAGGGACAATGCAACCGTGTTTTCTGGTCTGGCCTCAGCAAGGAACACCAGATCTAACAGTTGCATCATGGCTCCTCCTCAGTCAGCCTTGCTTAAAGTTGCTGGCTTTGCTTATAATTATCCACAGGTTATACATGGAAAGCCTATCCCAATACACTGTCAGGTATTAACAGTACTGAGTCTCAGTACTCTGACAAGAGTACTCTTCTCCTACTTCTTACTACTTCTCTCCATGACAAGAAGTGGAAATTTAAGCTTCACCATACCTCTTGGAAGCAGTACCCAATGTAGCCAGGCTCTAAGGCTGGAAACTCCTCACACAACCCCACCACATCCTGTGTCTTTGACCCTATATGCAGCAGGGCGTAGCTCCCGCCTGTACCCAGTGCATGGGTGCCTGTGGTGGTGGCAGCAAGGCCCAGTCAGCTGCTGCCCCAGCCAGCAGGGACCCCTGTGGTGTCAGGCTCAGCCATTAGGCTTCCTGCTTCTAGGAGGCCTGTCCTTTTTCTTCCCATTGAAAACATTAAGTGTTCTTGTTTATGTCCTGCTAGGGAAGGAATGCTGAGCTAGAATGACATCTGGTCACCCTGAACAGTGCCCAGTTAGCAGGAAGCTGAGGCTGCACCTCTTCAGAGCTGTGGTCAGGATGGGGTCCCACCTCTGAGGGGTTTCAGCAGCCTGCTGTTTGCATGCCTGGTGCCCACAGGTGGGCCAGCTGCATGGATGGAAAGCAGCCTTGAAGCTGTGAGTCTGATAACACTTCTTGTGTCTGAAACCCATATCAGCATGACAGACTTGAGACTACCTTACAGAATGAGGTGGGCGGAGATGTAGATAATAGACCCGGGAGCTGCCTCATCAAAGGAGTGGGCTTTTACCACAGTGGTCAGAACAGAGTGGTTACCACTGTTTCTCTGTGAATATGACTCAGGACGTTTTTTGTTTTCATATCTAAAATCAATCTGTCAATACACGCTAAATGTGCTGTGAAACTGCATTTCTAAGTAAATAAGTCATCCACCAAATAAACTTCCTCTAACTTTACCTGGAAGCCATTTTAAAAACCAAGACTACACTTTGCTGACTTTGCAGATAACGGGTTTGCTATTCCAAAAATAGTGTCCTTAGTCTTGTGCCGCAGGGACTGACTAGTCAATTCCAGAAATGACTGTTTCTTGCTACTGAAGAGATCCTCCAACTGGTCAGATGCATAATAGATAAAGTGAATGAAAGGGTGTGTTTACACAGCAGCCTGATGGCCTCTTCGTTAATCAATCTTTCAGATGCCTCTAAGGTCAGACTGCTCTAGGCAATATGCATTGCCTTTTTCCCTCTTTGACACCGTTTACATACTTTTTCCTTAATTAACTGAGTTATGCATGTGTGTTTTCCCCATGGGGCAGGTGTGCTGGCTAGGTGCCATTCATCTGAAAAAGAGTTCAAAATGCTCATACATAAACTAACATCTGGGCACCTTGTTTTCACTGACCGCATACTTCAGGAGGGATTTTTAAACAAGGATTGATATAGTTTCCCTTTTCATATTTCTCTACCATATAATGGCATAGCACATCTTAAGTAACCGAATACCTTTTACTAAATTCAGCAAGGAGTGGTTGGGAAATGGAGAAAGTAGATGGTTCAATAGCATAGTCTTGAAGAATTACATCAACATCATTTCAGTTAGTTCCTTTGCTTTAAAAAATTGTTGCATTAAATCGTCTGCTAAAGATGCTGTCGTTCAAAAGGACCATTCCTACACAAGGATCAAACACAAAATTGTTGTACAGAGTCACAGTCTTATGGGAGGAAATGTGAATTAAAAATATGGTTATCACTTCCATTCTTAACTGCAATGTATGCAGACTCTCACAAGAGTAGCTTTAAATTTATACCTTCAGGTTTATGTTAATCATGCTATTCTTAAGTTATCAAAAGGGCACTTGCACACATACATTCAAGTATGTGTTCTAAAAAACACTTGCCCAAAAACTCTAAAATGATACAAGTGTGTATTGACATAAATAAGATCTTCAACTTTTCTGCCAGCAACATGCTTGCACTTTACCCAGAGAGGGTGAAGGGAATAGTTTTTTTTCATGAACTCCGTGGCATTTTGAATTGTCTCTCCTTCTGTTTAGCACTATATTATAGCAAAACTATGCCCTGAAGATTTGACCCTATCCTCAGTCCTCACTTTTGATTCATTCTGTTCCATTCTCAGTCTGTTCCCCCTTAAACTTCCTGCTACTGCACTAGGCTTGGACTCTTTTCATAACTGTGAGCAATTATTTTTTTAAAAAAGTGACAATCCCCATTTTTTTCTACTAAAGATCAGATGGATCTCTTGATTAATTAAAATTAACTCTTTCTCAGAGGAGATATCGCTACTTAGTCATTCTTCTTGTTGTCAGAGCAAAAACAGTGCAGTAATATGATTAAGACAAATTTGGATGAATGAGGAAGCTTTGAAGTTTTATTGTGAAATAAGAAAACAAGAACATATTTATTCCACTTACTGGAAACTCTATAAAAATGTAAGCAAAACCCACCGAAATGAGTAGAGAGACACTCCAGTGAATTTGAGGGCTGACCAGCCATGACTATAAGTACATATACAGCTTTATGGAAGGAAGACAGTACCATAGGAAAGGTTTAACTCTTCTGGATAATATTGCAGTGCACTGACGTGGACAGCTTAATTCTGTGATTGGTAAAGCATTGTAGTGGACTGAAATTAAAACTTGTTTTACATACTATGGAATTAAAAAGAAATTAACACAAAAAAATTTTTTGTATATATTTACTAAACAGAATATTGTTTTAAATTTTGTAAGAATCTTATTTATTTATTTATTTATTTATTTTCCTCCATTTGAATAGAAATTATAGCTGTTAGGTAGTCACCAAGATGGGTTTTGTTTTGATTTTTTTTGTGTGCGTGTGTGTTTTATAATATGATCCAGAAGTATGTTGTATAGTATTTCTCCTATATGCCCCCCTCAGTGATATGATATTTGCCAACTAATAAAACTTATCTGGCATTAAACATAAATTTCGAGAGCTAACTGGAACCACTCCTTCATCTAACTAGGGTTATTTCTAACCCACTTCATTCTCTCACTGCTTTATTGTTCTTTTTCTCATGTGGATTGCAGCCAATACCCTTGACAACAGCTGACATGTTTTGAGGTATCAGGATTCATATGTCAAGTTTTGAAATGAATTTATTTCTCAATTTCAACAGTTTTTATATCTGCCTTTGCTGTTCTGGTTAGTTGGTCCCAATTTATGAATACGTGACATTGCCTAAAATGTAAAAAATAAAAATGAACTTCAATCTCTTTTTTATAATCTTCCATATAATAGGTGAAATAATGTTCCTGATTTTGCATCACTTCATGACTAAAGAATATACATTGAGCAGACAATACTGTAACACTGCTTATCTACTAACTCTAAAGCAAAAAGGACAAATATTTGCCATTGAATGTAAAAGACAGCAGGCAAGCTTCTGACTTTCTCATTATTTTCATTAAGAAGTAACATATTACCTGTATTCATTGTTTTTAAAAAGTGGTTTTTCTCTTATTCCTTCCAACAGCAATACTATTTTAGATCTGACTGTGGATAACGATTAGAAGCTTGAGTAAGTTGCTTTGTGGGAAGAGGTGCAGCACTGAACTTACACCCAGTGAAACAGGATTAAAGCTGTGGGAAATACATGTACTTCTGTGTTCTCCATGCTTTGTTGGCTTTAGGTGATGAATGGGTTACTTATAAGGGCTTTTCACCAGACACCTGGGGAAGTAACACTATGTAGAATCCTGTAGTAAAGTTTCACACCTTCCCCTCTTTTCATGCACCTTATTTCCTAGGTCTTGTCCATGGTGTGCTCCCACTTCAGAAGCTCTGGAAAAGATAGTCTGTAGGTGTCTTCTTCAATACCTTCAGCAAATATAGGAGTGAGAGGGCTTTATTCTCCTGTTATGTCTTTTTGCCCTCTGCATATAATCTATCAAACCCGTTATATGTGAAATGATTATATAAGAGAAGATGTTTGACTCATAATAGAAAAACGTTCAGTACTCCACTGAGGGATAACTCCAATATTATCATTTAAAATCTAATCAGTATTAAAATATTTAGACAGAGGACAATAAAAATCCATAAAATAAAATATGGATCTGATTCACTGAACTCAGCAACATTTCGAGGAAAAAGAACTACAAATGTTACTGCAAAAGTCTTTTACGATCTCTATAGGACATTCCTTTAAGTTCATGGTTTGTCTGATAAATTTCATATGCCACTTCAATTTAATTACATCAACAGAAAGATACTTAAGTGAAGGTGCAGGAAGACAGCAATTTGCATTGTCTACAATTTCTTAAACTGCAATGGTTTTGGCATGTCAATCAATAGGACATGATGTCTGGTTATTTGAAGTTCATCATATATCATTTAGTATTGACTGTCACACCATATCCTCAACAGGGCAATCTATTATAGGTGAATTCAGTCATGTGGTTAGAAAAATGGGTAGAAATTTATTCCTTTATAGTGTTATAAGCATATAATTAATAGCAGAATAAATAATTAGAATAAAAATGTAGTGCATACCATAGATTTTTCTGTAATTCCGATATTCTCTTCACTCTTTTAGGAAACAGCTGATTTCTTTTAGCTGCCACAAGTCAGTTACTGCCAAATAGAGATAAAATATAAATACCTTTCTAGTATTAACAAATACAACTTTGTGCCCTGTTTTGTTTTGTTGTTTGTTTGTTTTTTTTTTAAAAAAAAAAAAAAGCTACCACCATAATACTCCTGAGACACAGATTTTTTAAAGGCAAGTGCAGGAAAAACAGTAGAGCAAGTAAGTATATGGATCTGCCATTCTTTTAAATTTACTTTCTGGTATGTTTTGATTGGTGACACTATTTTAGACTGAAATGTCTAGAAGTTAGGAGTGTACATTATGGAAATAACACGCTTGTACTGTTCTTGAACTCTTTCCTAAATTACGACCATTGTAGGAGACCTGTTGTTTCCAGTGATGAAAGCTGCTAGCTAAAGAACCAAGTAGGATACTGAGCTACTCTAAACAAGTAACTCTTGCTTTTCTTTTGGTTTAGTTGTTGTTTTATGACCCCACTCCCTCACACTAGCGGGTCTAGTAATGTCACAATAGAGCTGACATTACTTGCCATGATGTGAGAACTGTGTATACAAAGGTTCTTAATCTGATGTGGTGGTTTTACCATGCTGGGCAGCTAAACCCCACAACCGCTCTCTCACTCCCCCTCCTTTAGATGAGGAGGGGGAGAAGTAAAGCAAAGAACAACTCACGGGTTGAGATAAGGATAATTTAATTAAAGGGAAATAATAATAATAATTAAATAAAGATTATTATGAACTAAACAATTTAACTAAGGGGAAATAAAAAGGGAAAGGGGAAAAGGGAGGGGAAAAGGAAAAAATAAAAAGAAGGGAGGAAAACAAACAAATAAAATAAATGAAGGCTATATGGAAGTGCAGAGGAAAGAAATTACTCTCTACTTCCCACAAATGAGCGATGATTGACCACGTCCTTGAAGCAAAGCCTCAACGCACGTAGCCGGTGTTTGAGAGGAGGACCGACGTTTTCCCAACGAGAGCCCATCCCTCCCGTCTTCTTCCTGTTTCCACCTGTTATTGCTGAGTGTGATATCACATGGTATGGAATATCCCTTTGATTGTTTTAAGTCAGCTGCCCTAGTGATGTTTCTCTCCTCACTTTTTGCCCACCCCCTAGGAGGGTTAGAGAAAGGCCCAATGCTGTGCCACTGCTGCTCAGCAGTTGACACAACACTGGTGTGATAACACTGCTGTTCCAGCTACAAGTACAGAGTACGGCACAATATGGGCTGCTGCCAGGAAAGTTAACATTCCAGCCAGATCCAATACACCTGAGGACATATCGCCCATTAAATGTATCTCTAAGAGCATGTGAAAGTAGAGTAGAGCATGGGAAAGTAGAGTAATGCATAAGACAGAAGGAGATCACTTCATTCGAAATTGAGATAAGGAAAGAAACAGCTGTGAGAAAGTTTTAGCTTGCTTGAACACAAACCAGGATAAGAGGGAGCCCTTGGTATCTGAGCCATACCACCTTCTTCTTGGATGGGCTCTAGAATGAAAGATGGTCGCAATGCTGAGTGCCATTTTATGAAATTTTCTGAGTCACTCAAATCTTACTGTCTACCCAATCAGCTGGAACCTTTTTTATCACCACTGCATACTCCCTCCACCTTTTTCTGTCCATATCCATCATGCTATTTTCAGCAGCTTTCACACTTAGCTGTTTCCTTTTTCCCTTTGCTATTGAAGAAGGTGTACTTGCTCAGTTCTTTCTAACTTAATTTGCCTCAATGGTGGAAAATCAGGAAGGAAAAAAGTAGCAAATATTTCTTTTTTTTTTTCAAGAACATAAATTGAAGTGTTGAGCATTTTTTAAGCCACGTTCATATGAAATATCACTATCCATGAAGAAATGGTTGGCGACCTGCTACAACACTTGGAAGTGCGCAAGAAGATGGGGCCGGATGGGATCCACCCGAGGGTACTGAGAGAACTGGTGGAGGAGCTGGCCAAGCCGCTTTGCATAATTTCCATCAGCTCCATCATTTCCATCATTTCCATCAGCAGTCCTGGCTATCGGGGGAGGTCCCAGTCGACTGGCAGCTAGCAAACGTGACGCCCATCTACAAGAAGGGCCGGAGGGCAGACCCGGGGAACTACAGGCCGGTCAGTTTGACCTCAGTGCCAGGGAAGCTCATGGAGCAGATCCTCTTGGGAGTCATCATGCGGCACTTGAAGGGCAAGCAGGCGATCAGGCCCAGCCAGCATGGGTTTATGGAAGGCAGGTCCTGCTTGACGAACCTGATCTCCTTCTACGACAAAGTGACGCGCTGGGTGGACGAGGGAAAGGCTGTGGATGTGGTCTACCTTGACTTCAGCAAGGCTTTTGACACCGTCTCCCACAGCATTCTCCTCAAGAAACTGGCTGCTCTTGGCTTGGACTGGCGCACGCTTCGTTGGGTTAGAAACTGGCTGGATAGCCGGGCCCAAAGAGTTGTGGTAAATGGAGCCAAGTCCAGTTGGAGGCCAGTCACTAGTGGCGTCCCCCAGGGCTCGGTGCTGGGGCCGGTCCTCTTTAACATCTTCATCAATGATCTGGATGACGGCATTGAGTGCACCCTCAGTAAGTTTGCAGATGACACCAAGCTAGGTGCGTGTGTCGATCTGCTCGAGGGTAGGAAGGCTCTGCAGGAGGATCTGGATAGGCTGCACCGATGGGCTGAGGTCAACTGTATGAAGTTCAACAAGGCCAAGTGCCGGGTCCTGCACCTGGGGCGCAATAACCCCAAGCAGAGCTACAGGCTGGGAGATGAGTGGTTGGAAAGCTGCCTGGCAGAGAAGGACCTGGGAGTATTGGTGGATAGTCGGCTGAATATGAGCCAGCAGTGTGCTCAGGTGTCCAAGAAGGCCAACGGCATCATGCCTTGCATAAGAAGCACTGTGGCCAGCAGGTCTAGGGAAGAGATTGTCCACCTGTACTCGGCTCTGGTGAGGCCACACCTCGAGTACTGTGTTCCCCCTCTCTACAAGAAGGACATGGACATGCTTGAAAGAGTCTAGAGAAGGGCGATGAAGCTGGTGAGGGGCCTGGAGAACAAGTCCTACGAGGAGCAGCTGAGGGAGCTGGGTTTGTTCAGCCTGGAGAAGAGGAGGCTCAGGGGCGACCTTATCGGTCTTTGTAAGTTCATTAAAGGAGGCTGTAGCGAGGTGGGGGTTGGTCTGTTCTCCCACGTGCCAGGTGACAGGACGAGGGGAAATGGGCTAAAGTTGTGCCAGGGGAGTTTTAGGTTGGATGTTAGGAAGAACTTCTTTACCGAAAGGGTTGTGAGGCATTGGAACAGGCTGCCCAGGGAAGTGGTGGAGTCGCCATCCCTGGAGGTCTTTAAAAGACGTTTAGATGTAGAGCTTAGGGATATGGTTTAGTGGAGGACTGTTAGTGTTAGGTCAGAGGTTGGACTTGATGATCTTGAGGTCTCTTCCAACCTAGAAATTCTGTGATTCTGTGATTCTGTGAAATGGTCAGATCATATGGGATTCCTGTCCTCCCACAAAGGCCATTCTGAAGATCTCTGTCTTGTTTATATTAGGCAGTAACTTGGTACTTATGGATACTTGAGATAATATCATGCCACAGAAAGGTATGTGATACTCTTTAGGAGAGCTGTTTTGATATGCTCCAAAAAAAAAGATGCATTAATAGATGTTTCCAAGATAATGAATCAGATTACTTGGTTGAGATGGCCTAAATGCACCATGATTTCAACAGAATAAAGTTGAAATTCTAAAAGAATTCTCTCTGACAGACAGCATTATTTGACATTTATTTCTTAGGGCTCATCTGATTGTAAGTTAATGATCAAAAGGCTTTTAGGGTCTATGACCCCAGAGGTGCCCACCATGTAGACTGAAGACCAGGCATCTGACAGCATCAACAGCTCTAAAAGAGATACTTAAAAATAATAATAATAAAAAAAAAAAAAAAAAAAAAAAAATCCAAGGTTGGGAGATGCTAGATGTTGAAATCATACGAAATAGAGTTATTTTTCTCAAATAACAGGTTCATTTTATTAGCTGTATATGAAGACATAGATTCTCATACACCCCTAGTTTGCTGGCCACATGGGAAAGAATATGTGAGGCCACTGTGTTAGAACATACAACATGGGGGGTTAGACAAGGCAAAGCCCCTTCAGCAGCTTCTCTGAACTGATACTGAGGCAGAAGAACCAGGAACAGTCTGAAACAAAATAACACTATAAAGTCACTGGCATATTATCTGTAACTTTCTGGTCTGCTGCCAAGTGTTGAGTAACAATGAAGTGACTGGGTCAGAAACAGTAGCTTACCGTGCTGATTTGAAAGCATAAACTTCTCTGAGGTCTCCAGCCTAGTGGCTCTAAAAGTGGTAGACTTTGTCATGTATCCTTGAGGTCACCAGCTCATCAGTATATTGAATGCTGCACTGATGTCAAAGCAGGGCCCTCTCTGGAGAACTGACTCAGGCCTTCTGTCTTTCTGGACTGATGTCAAAACTTCTGTAGGATCAAGCTGGACAAAAGCCAAGGAATAGGCTCTTGTAGAATTACTGGCACATCCCCTTGAATTTTCTGGGTTTATGTCAAGATACTGACAAGGCCATTCTGTTTCCCTTAGCTTCTGTGGAGGAGACTGTGTAGTAGAGTATCCGTTTTATTATGCAGAAATTGAATTTAGGCAGAAGATTTTTACTTTTGTTTCTCTTCTCCAGAGAATCTTACAGTAGCAGAGATCAAACAGACACTAGATTTTTGGTCCTGACCTCAGTAACTTGCCTTATAAAAAGTACAGATTTGTTACTTCTGTTAGGGTGGAGGCAGAGGGAGATCAGGATCCTCACATCCCCAGTATTTGGCACCTTCTTTAATTGCTTCCTCCACCTGATGAGTTTCTTATTTCCCCTACTTGAAATGAAAGAGTAGGAGATAACTGTGGTTGCACTCATGAATTGATTATTGATAATAAATATTGATAATATTGCCCCACCCAAGGCATTAAAATATTATGGAAATATTCTTAGAGTTGTGATGAGAAATTTATCATAGTCTTACATGTACCTTATGAAAATTTTGTTTAATATAAATACCTCCCCATGTCCTGTGAAATCTGTAGGCTGTAGTTAACAAAACACAGTGTTCTTACCAGATCAGATCATCATTACAAGGAAAGAGAAGCCTAATGTAAGTGTTTTATGTAACAGAAGAATATTATGAGTTCTTCTGAGTTTTCAAGTATATTATTTTAGGATATGAAAGATTCTGAATATACAGAGTGACAAATATCTATATTCCAAAAAAAAATCATTCGTTGAATCAAGTGATTCAACAGTGCCAGTTTCCTGACAGCAATGAGTCCAACATTACATTGCATTCACAAATAAAAGGATCATAGTCCTTTTGATGGGGATGCTTAAATAAACTGGAAACCTCACTAAGTGGGGCTTGAGTCAAAAGGCTGGCTACTATTCTAACTAGGGTTAATATTTCAGAGGTTCCTAAAAGTGACCTGAGATTCTGTGTGTCATTGTTTGAAGTGGCAACAATCAGTGACAGAAGCCTCACTGAAAGCTAGTAAATTTATGTTGTTATCTATGTTACAGGTTTTTAAAAGCATTTAAGCCCCTATGATAAAGGACTTATGGGCTTCATACTTCCAAAGATCTCATCCTAAGCCCCTTCTGAAATTAGAATTTAGTATCCTAATTGGTTTGGATGCTTTTGAAAAATTTTGCCTTGATATTCTCCATAAGTTGTATACATTGTGGGCACAGTGCAATATATTTTTAAGTAGTCTTTGGTATCTTTGCCCCATTTCAGTTGAAAGGAATTAAAAATTGTAATGCAGATGAATTTATTGCAGTTTAGTTTTTAACTGAATAGTATATTTGATCGATACTGTTTCAAATCAAATTTAAAGGGATAACAGCTTAACTATATTTAGAAAAATATAGTGCAGTGTTAACAAAACTAGCTTCTAGAGCTGATACTTCATCAGCCTGACATATCACTATAATTTGAATTTGAAACTTTCAGGAAATAAATATCCCATTAAAAAAAAAAAAAAAATCATGTTCATGCTTTATCCATCAATTTTTTTAAACACTTGATTTTGAACAGAGCATTTAGTATCTCTTTCTCTGTTTATTAGAGCCATGTAAAGTAAGTTTGGCTTGTCTTTGAAGAAAACAGGAAAAGATCAGTCTCATTTTTGATTCTGTAGTTGTGTAGCCAACATCATCATATTTAAAATGCTAGTTTTATGAGTTGTAAACCATATTTCCTAATAATTACTATAGATAGAAACATAATTTAGTATATTTTTACAGGGATAGTACATTTTGTTCTATTGTAAACCATATTTCCTGATAATTACTATAGATAGACAAATAATTTAGTATATTTTTATAGGGTTAGTACATTTTTATAGTATGGTAAACCATATTTCCTTATAATTACCAGAGAGAGAAAAATAATTTATATTTTTATAGGTTAGTACATTTTTATTACTGTACAATTTCTGCAGATTAAGTACTTTGTACTTTTTCTTTTTAAAGCAGTCACATTTCCTCAGTAACCACTTTTTTATTATTTATATAATTTACAGATGATGGCTTCTTAAACTTGTTTTCCCTATTTTGCATTTTGAAGTTTCTATATGAATGTATGTGCTGCTAATTTTGAAGGAAGAACAAAGCATCTGTGAGACACTGTAGAAATTAATGACATTGTTAAAATGATGACAGATTGCTTTAATGGTAGATATGCACTTAATTGGAGGAAGTATAACAAAATGTGCTATTTCATACTACTAAAAAGAGTCAGTCAGGAGCCATCACCCATTTACAGTCTTGCCTTCACCCAAATCACAATGCATGTACAGTGTGATAGACATTGCTAGGCATGTATTCATGTACTGTACATTCATTCCGACAACCCATTAAATAGTGTTTGTTAACCTTTAATTCAGATGTCTGCAATAAGATAATACAATGTAAAACACAAGTCAATGGAGGGTCGTAAAGCTGTTTCTGCTACAGTTTTTATTAGCCTGTTATTCAGTGCTGAATGCAGCTACACCCTGAAGCAAGTCTTGTATAAAAGTACAATGTCAATATATTATGATACAAACTCAACCTATAAAATCAATGACAAGTATTATGTCTGTTGCTATCACCTACTAAAATATAGATACTGTTTTTAATGGATGCGGTGGTGCTAGGCTCAACATCATTGTGCTATTAAACGTAACCCCTTAGGCATGAAACATACTTACAGGGTTCCTGGACAATGACTGCTTATTGTAGAGTACTGCAACAATCAAGACAGCATATGTAAGTGTAAGACCAAAGAATATGTAAGTGTTACATTCCTTTTAAAAGGATGTTGAGGCAAAACAGAATTCCAATCTATGCAGTGTTGTGATTCTCCATTGCATTCCACTTCATAAAGCTAATCTGTTAAAAAGGGGGCCATCTACCTCATTATTCACGTGTTTGTATTTTGATTAAGGACTGAATAGAAAGTTTACTTGTAATATCTGAAAATAGCATCAAGCTGAGTATTTTGAAGAGCATGGCTAGCATTCAAAGAGATAAATTGCAAGCAGGACCTGAAATCAATAGCACATTATTCAATATGAATAACTGCAAAGTGGTAAGGGGAAATATCTCCCCAACCTGACTGCATAAATAGAAATGGAGTAAAAACTAGAAGTGATAATCACACTGTGTAGAATCCAAGCTAAAGAAAAAAAAAAAAAGTCAGCAAAATTATACTATTATTAATAATAATAAACAGACAAATGTCATACTGTAACATACCAGTAAAGTAGATGAATGTAAGACTGGAATGCGAGTATTACTCTACCCTTGTGGTTTTGTAACTGGATTATGGTGTCCAGTTTTGAGTACCATGGGGTTAAAGATAAGGAAGAAAGATAAGGATGGGATAGAAACTCTAGAAAGTGGCAAGAAAAGTCACAGGAGACCTTGTGGAATATAGGATCTGAAAAGACGCATTACACAAGAAAAGAAAGAACTAATCTGCAATTGTGGAGTTTTAGGCATTCCCATACAAGGAAAACAACTCTAGCATCAAGAATAGTTTAATTAGGACAGGTCACCTGGAGATTTAGAAACTTCTATATAAATATACTTACTCACAGTAGAGGAATGGATTAGATATTTTAAAGATTTGTGTCAACATTTCTATGATTCTATGAAATCATGCCTAAATTGCTTGTAACTCAGAACTGGTAAACAAAAACACTTGTAGGGCAAAAAGAATCAGAGCCCTATAAAAGTAGTTTTGCCAATTTATAGTCTAAAAACTGTTTACTGTATCTGAAGTAACGAAGTAACTACTAGCAATGCAAGATTTAGAAGTATTTCATTCAGAAGAAGCAAATACCTGTAGAATTTACTGCTATTGCAAGCTGTACCATTTTAATTTGTCTTGTTCGTGTATAATACACTCTACAGTATTGCTGTTGGTGGAAGAAAGTGTGTCATTTCTCAGAATGATGTAACTATTGGCTGTGCATTTATTGATGTCACAGCTTCTGACTGCTCTGCTCTTTCAATTTCATTTTCATACTTAGCTGGTGGGAAGGTTGTTTGCTATATGCTCTGCTTTGGATGGTGTGTAAAGTCCATGTACTTATCATACAATATGAAAATAGTTGTGCAATAATTGATGGATGAAGTAATTCATTATGAATATGATGTAATGAAATAGACACCGTGATTTAATCGTCAGAGGAGAGAATCTGTAGAGACCACACAAAGGTATTAAAGTCATTCCCATGATAAATAGCATGTGATAAGCTGTTTAGAAAACCATAATGCGAGACACAGAAAAATGTACAGATTGGAGGCATACAAATTCCTTAGATGGAAAGCAATTGACTCTTAAGAACCAAAGAAGAGATAGTTTAATTATGAGGAAGGGAAAGAGAAATGTCCACGGATCCATCACACTTTTAAAAAATGATCTTGTTTTATAGGCATATTTGTTAGGATTAAAACTTACTTGGTTGATCATCATTCACAAAGCATTTTACTTGCTATTTACTTAGGAGAATAGTTTAAGAAAATGCTTTTAGGCATATTTAGGCAGAAGTGTGACCCTTTTATTTTGATATTTTCTTGTATGGGCAATTTTTTGAATAGATATATATTTAATGAGATCATAAACCAATTTTAGTTTAGTCAAGGCAGTAATTGCACCTTAATTTCAGCTGCAGTAACTTCTCCTACCAGACATTATAATACCAAATGCGCTATTTTGGTTAAATATAGGAGATCCTCAGTGCAAATCAAAATTCCATATATGCAATTTGTAATGTGAAAGATAAGAACTGAAAAATTAGTAGAGGGAGGGGAATGGTACTTCTTGCTCTGTAATAGACTTGTCACAGTTCACTGCTATTATGTCACTAGTTATCAAACATCAGCACTGCTACTATTACTCCTCCGGGTCTTTCCATGCCATCAACAAGAGCTGAACAACTGAGATTGAATGAAGACAAAATAACTAGGTTATCTTGATATAAGAGCTTTCAATGAGAAAATTACCAGAGATTTCCAGAAACTGCTTAAATATTACCAAAGTCATCAGGGAGACTAGTGAAGAGTAAAAGCATATGCTCTTGATCTGCTGCCATGTTACATTGCAGGGAATATAGTCATCCAAAGGAGAAGAGTCATATCCTTTCCAAGCAGAAAATATGTTCCCAGTGTTATATTTTCAGATTTCATTTACAGTACCTGCTAATCAATGTAAGCCTTGTTTTCAGAGAAACAGTGTGGGGAGCTTAGTATCCACTCCAAAATATGAAAATTCACATAGCTTCATTCGTTTTTCCTGTAATACCCTCAGGTAGCCCATAAACAGTGATTATACTCAGTTCTAGAGTACATTTTACCCTGTTGGCACAAACCCTTCCACAAATCAAAGTCTGCCTATCTATGCCACAATATGATGGGAAATGATGGCTCTTCAAATATCTTAATTACCCCCAGATTGCCCAGCAAAGAGCAGTCAACATCCAGAGGATCTTGTAAACTGTGTTGGGAAAAAATGAGAAGCACATACTGAGATACATAAATACATTATGCATCTTTTCTTCAGGCAGTGCCCAGATATGCATAGTGTTTGCTTTCTTATATGTTTTTCAGATCCCTGGTAAGCACATAGCATAAAGTTTGTACTCATTTAGAAAAAAGTAACCACATATGATTCTTTTCCCCTGATTCTTAAAGTACAACTAAAATAACTCATTTTGAAGAAACTGACCCAGTGGCATCTCCTGAACGGACCTCTGTTCATGTTTGGCATCGCTATAGAGGAGATAACTGGATGCCAGGAACTATAAGACACTATTCTTGATGTACTAGGCTTGTCAGCCAGGTCTGGGAGAGAGATATCAGTACTCTTGAGGACACATGGAGCTCCACCTGGCAAGGTGCAGACATATGGTGTCAGAGGATATGGATGCTCAGCGAATTCCTATAGAGCAGCCAAGCATCATTTGCTCCAGATAATCAAATATATTCTTTGTGGTGAAACTGCAAAGCTAGAGCTTACAGCTCCAAAAGATGAAAATGGGAAGATATTGCTTGGGTGGCAAATATAAAAGATTTTTCTTGTCCTGTCACTGGTGTGTTCAGGTCCAGGAGGCAACCTAGATGCCTCCTTTAAGCAAAATTGCTACATTTACAATTCAGATAGACACATAAACTCTGAATAAACATGTATATTTGGGGGACTCAGCTAAAACAGACAAGAACCACAACATCTTTTGAAGTAGGCCCATCACTGATAATTACGAATGTGAAATTAGCTACCGTCATTTATTCTTGTAAATAATGTCATCTCTTCCAATTAAGATCAACTACTTGTATCTCCTCAATTGCTTTATTAGCATTGTTGTCAAGTTGTGCAGAAGCCTTAATTAAATAGTTATCATAATTATGGCTAGTTTCCCAAATGATCGAAGTAAATAATTTATATATGGGTTATAAGAAAAGTTTGTACTTACTGAAAGACTGTATTTCAAAAACTTTCCAAGTGCCTATTTACAAGGCACTTTACATTCATCCTTCAAACAAGGTATGTGTTACAAAATAAGCACGAAAACTGAGCTAACTGAAATTTTGTTGCTTCAAGCATTTATATTTCTCCAAGTGACAGTAAAGCAAAATTAAAAACTGAATGAAGAAAACTTTATACTTCATAAAACTACACAACTGAGGTTTTGAGCAAGCAGTTAAGTATTTAATACAAACTGAATTATTAAAAAATATTTTTATGATTTTTTATCTTACTAATTAATTATATTACGAATACTGGATCATACAAAGAAGAAAATAAATTTCAAAATCCAAGATAGAGGGACTGAAGGTGCTATAACAATGCATCTGTATCAATTAGCAGTATACTGAGATATTTTTTTACTTTCTAAAAATACTTTTTCCTAATAGAATTATCTACAAAGCTTTTTCCTAACTTTTATTTGTGGGCTAAATGTACATTTTCTCAATCTTCTTATCAATGCTAGTAAAATGGCTTGCAGATTACTATTTTTTTATTTATTTTATTATTATTTTTTTTTCAGTTAGGATAGAAAGTAGCATTACAAAAAGTTCTCAACACTGACCTAATTCTGTAAAGCTGAGGCTATATTCCTTAATAATCAGTATTACTACTAACAAATATATAAATGAAATTTTACATGTTCCCCTTAGTAGAGACATGTCATTTCCATTACCCTTAATTAGTGTTATATGTGCTCTTTGAGAGAAGAAGAGGCCCTTTAGCTATAAGTTCTGACTTTTGAAACAAAAAATCATAACCTTTTTGTGTTTCTGGTTGAGGTAACTGCAACCTAATTTCATTTAACAGTTGTGGCAGATCAGAATCAAAATATGGAAAGAGAAACATTGAAATTATAAACACGTAAGACTGTTTTTTTTTAACATTATAACTCAAGATAAAACTAATATAAAAATTTCATTTCTTATTAATGGTGTTATGCTTTTTGTGTTGTGTTGTGTTTTGTTTTCTGTTTGCATGTCCCCCAGATTAATCTCTTGTCTTTTTTTTTTTGACTTTTGTGTTTTTTGTTTTTTTTTTTTAATATATTAATGTATCCTGTCAAAGGACACTTGCTTTGCTGGTGTGCGTACATTTGTAGCATTTCTTAAGTCACCACTGATCTCTGTTGAATGCACCTATTTATTTTTAATTCACCTACTTATATAGCACAATATTTTGAATATTGTGGCTCTTATAAAATTTTATGAGAGTGCTCTAATTCCTATCTTCCTATTCTCATTAGAAGCTTGACCTATGAAATTTTAAAGACCTCCAAGATATTTATTTTTGTAGTGCAAAACCTTTAATTTAAATGCATCCCCTCACCCCCAAGATTGATCTAATTTGAAAAGCAGTGTCTTGAACATAGGTGCACATACCTAGAAGTTCTTTCAGAGAAATTTCTGGCAGTACTGCAGAACAAATAGGAGGAAAAAGACATTCTGAAATAAAAAATAAAAAGAATTTATTTTCATCTCTACTGCCTAGTCAGTATTATCAAGCCAAAAACAAGGTTGGGAATAGCTTTCAGCTTCTAACTGAAAAAAAAAAGTTCTTTAGTTTTGAGTGATCCATGAGACTATAATTTTGGCAAATTTTTTATACAAGATTCTGTTTATCTGAGCCCTTGCCCAGTTAGTATCCCTGCATCCGTCTGTGTTGTGTGGCTATGTAGCAAGATGTAGGAATCAAATAATATTCTGAGGCACATAATACCTAATGCATGAGTATACAGAAACTGTTCTTGCTTTATGAGAATAATTTTCAGTCAAAATTTACAAGCTGGCATTGTAAAATAGGTTGTCCAGGTTGCGTAGAAGAGACTACAGGAAACTGCATTCTCATTATGAATGAAAAGGCAAAGATAAGTTCAAAAAGTGCTCAGGGTGTAGAAGAGGGAAACCAAGATGATAATCTGGGGGAAACTATGCCAGCTTGAAAGAATAAAGTGGCATGTGTATGTTATATTAGATATTATAGAAATCTTTCCACTGAATAACTTAATCAGTGAGATAACTGAGAGTCAATGTGTTCTGTAAGATGAATGCTTAATTTAATTTTCACCAAACAAATGTAGAAAGTTTTCAGAGCAACAGTACAAATACTGGAAAGACCCCTTCTGGCATTGCTCTGATAGGAATCATACCACTTTAATTAAACTGTATATTTTAAAAGCCCATGTATACATATAAAGCAATGTATGATAAGGCAATCTGACTAATTTTAACCTTGGAGATCTCTGACTTTTTTTTTTTTTTTTTTTTCTGAAATTAAATTCTGTAGCCGGTACTGAAAGAAGTTTAGCCATGCCAGTAATGGAGTGACTGCCTATGCATTAACCTGGGAGTATAGAAATTCATGCAGTGACCCTAAAATGGTTGATGTCAAGGGAAAAAAAAACTCATCAAAGCTAGAAAATCAGAAAAGCATCTGCACTATTTCCCCCCACACCTAATTTTCTACTCAAAAGGCTAAAATATGCAAGTACATTAAACATTGCCTAGTGCAACTGATCATATTTCTGAGAAGTGTTTATATGTGATTACAAAAAACTAAGATTCAGCAATGCCCTACTGCTCTTTGTGCCAGATATAGCTGACCAAAAGGGTCATAGTGTAGGTATAATGTCTTCCATGTGTCTCAATGACTCTTCACTGTTACATGCCTTCTGGAACTGCAGCAGGAAGGAGATATTATGGCAGTTCCCAGAGCTGCCATAATGTGTCCCAGGGATTTGACTTTCCTAGGGAGTCTAAGAACAAGAGGCACAAAATGATTCCTATGAGATTCCAACTTAATCATCTGGAAGCCATTAATCCAGTGATATTTCAAGGAAATCCAAGCAAATATTTGTGATCATTTATTATATTCAATAAAAAATAAAGATTTATGACAATAAAAATGCTTGTAAAATTCTTGCAAAACTGATGCCAAATTTTAAGAACAGTTTCAGCCAGCTACAAAATAGGAAAAGAATGTAAAAAATTCTTCATTTAAAGCTTTTTAAAAGAAATATTTAATATTTTCATTTCAGTTAGTATACATAAGTTTAAAAATAATAATAAAAACAATGAAAATGAAACAAGACATCTTGTGCTACCAGAGACAGATTTTTATATATTTTTTCCTGATTGTTCTATGGATAAGAAGAACCAAAACCAATCCTTCCTAGTCAATCTAAAATGATCATTCCCTCCCCCACTTCCAGTTTTTCAATCGTGTCAGTGAACCAAAACATCCAATTATTTGCTCAGCTCTAATTTCAAATATCTACCAGCTGGTACCAGTGATAATACTAGGAGAATGAGGAAATAATGGATCAGGATCAACACCAAAAAAAAAAAAAAAAAAAAAAAAACAATAACAAACAAACAAAAACCTACTTACATCATGGTTACTATTGAATACCATCTAAAACATGTAGAGCAGATTTTTATTTTTTTTTTAATGTATACCTGGCTGAAAGAAATCTAGTTAGTATATGTTCAGTTTGGTTTCAGGCAATTATGAGTATTTGCAGTAATATTTCTCCTTTTTTTGTGTGCGTAAGGATTTTCTATGTCTGGGTTTAGTCTATGATTTTCTAATCTGTTTTATTTTGTCTCTCTAGCCTTTAAATAATGAATATCATCAATGAATGTATGCTTAAACAAAAATGTCAAAGACGCCCTCTTTGGTGTTCCTGATTTTCTGCATATTGCTGTTTCCCAATTTGATCTTCATTGATATACTGCATTGATATACTGCATTGATATACTACTATGTAGTAGTTGTGGCAATGTAATATAATCTGTGGACATTTGGTTTCTTGTTGACTTGCTGCTGAATGACTGCATCTTGCCACTAAACTTCAGTATCACAGTCTCATTGCAATCATAAACATAGCTTAGAAAAGCTTTTTTTCTTATCAGAAGGCAAGTATTTCTAAACAGCAGCACACTGTGATTCCAAAAGGCAGTGGAGGTTGTATAGAGTGATTAGTCCCACATATACCTACTAGCAACACAAATGTTGTCAGCTCTGCATTATCCAACCTGTAGCACCTTATGGCATAGCACAAAACATGCTAATAAAACAATCCTATATGCCACATGTTCAGAAATAGAAATGTCCTTATGAAAAGCTTATTAACCCTCATTAAGACTTTAAAATTTATCTCTAAACAGTTTCAATACACTGTTTTATGGATGCCATAGAAAAGCAGTCAGATACAATTAGAGTATCTAGCCTACCTTGCATAATAAACGACCAGAAGGTAAGGGAAGGGTAGAAGTAAGTCCATATTTAAAGGTATATCTTATGGGAACATACATGTATATTTCAAGTGCCTGGCAGTTACAGAAGCAGGCAGCTTCTGAGTTGAAGGTGGAGGTTTCACTTCTACCATTATGTTCAGTAGCCATCAGTTGACCTTGACTAGTATAATCTCTTTTTCTACCCTGTTTTACTTTGACCTACACATTATACTCTGAAAATGAGTTAAGAAGAGGAAGTGAAGCTGATGACAGAAGAGACTTTCTTTACTTTGTTCCCTTTCAATTGCTGTACTGTTTTGCCTTTGATTAAATAGAATCTCTTGTGTTTCTTTTTAAAAACATACACTGGTCCTCATCACACAGAGATGACATTTTTATCTCCCACTTTTTTTTTTTTTTTTTTCCAAAGGTCTTGCAAGTTGTCAGGAGTCTTTAAAACAGCAGCTGTTCATCACCTAAGAAGATGTAAAATCAATCTGACTGTTGCTACACATGTAGGGAGGAGTTGGAAATTGTAATAAAGGCAGTAAAGTTAAAATTATATCTGCTCTCAAACCTAGTCATAGGAAATGAAAGCCAGGGACAACTATGCTGAAAGAAAAGATTATGATTACATTAATCTTGCTAATTTTTAATCAACTTAGTAGCAAAACACAAATTACAGGGAAATAAAAATTTTAAAAAGGATTTTGGCAATAATACTTGAAATCTTTAGCATCAATACTTGAAACAAGATGGTCACCTGTGATGTCTGTGAAGTAGTCAGGTCACTTTATAATTACAATCTCATCCTTCAGGAAGAACTATCAAGCTTGTTTTTTAACATATTTACCTTCCAATTTATGAAAAGGCAAAAAAATAAAAATAAAAAGCTAAATATCTTTGCCTTTTTTGTTTTCAGTAAAAAAAAATGAAAACAGTAAAAGTTTTTTTGTTTGTTTGTTTGTTTTTTGTTTGTTTTTTGTTTGTTTTCAGTAAAAAAGCTACTAACCTTACTGCTGTTCAAATCCTAGTAAATATCAAATACTTGGAATAAGGCAAGAGTATTCTCTATGATTTCTCCCATGTACATTAAATGAGTAGCAAGATGTAAAAAGTGAAAAAACTGTCCTATTTATGCTTAGGTCTATCCTTTGCTATAAGTAGCACTGAGTGTTTGATGTAGTTCTGAAAAACATTCTTGTATGTCCTATACTCAGAGCTATTTCTAGAACTCATGTCAAAAAAAAAAAAAAAAAAAAAAAAAACAGATAAAGCAACATGGCTCAGTTGCAGACCCCATACCTCATTTGAATTTTTCAGAGGAAAGTTTTACTGAAAAAGGAGTGAAGGAATAAGAATTCAAACCATATTAACGCCCCATTTGCCCCATATAAATGTGCTTCTTAGAAACTGAGCATAAAAGGTGATTATATGCATTTGTCCTTAGTACAAGACCTTATATATATATATATATTTCAAAATCTCTTCTCTAGGAAAAGGCTTATGTCTGTATCCAAAGTATATTTTGTTACATCAGATTATCTGTAATAAATCTTCATTATTTCTTCCACAGAAAATATTAAAAATACGCTTGTATGCAATAGACAGACTTTCATTATGGGTGCATTATGCATAGATTATGGAGTTGGTCTTGTAATTGAGCAAAACAACTTCCCATTTTTTGTACTGTGTATGAAAAACTCATAAGCAAGAAGCATGTATCACTATTGTGGTTTACCTTTTGTGTTAAGATAATAGAAATCTATCTAGGATGGTTGCAGGTTATAGCCAAATTTAACCCTCTTGAAATATCACTATCAAGCAAGTAGTCCAAAATATAAAAACATCATTCATCTCTTTCTTTTCAAAGGATATGATTATTCAACAGCTTCGTGCTAAGAAAAACATAATCTTAAGAACACACTGGAAAGAGTAAATGAAATGGCAGCAATAGGTTTACTTTTACAACTGAAAAAAATGTCATATGTATTAATGTCAACAACTGGAATTTTACCTCATTAGGCAATTTCTGATCTAAGGCTCTGATGATTATTCTAAGCAGAAAAAATATGCTAATTATCTGCTCTGAATGTAGAAGGAAAAAAGGTGTAAAATCTTCCTTTAGCCGTGTGACCATGTACTAATTGCATGTCATGTGTCAAAATAATGCAACCCACTTTGCCTAAAGCAATTAGACATACAGAACTCTATTAATGAAGCACTGTCTGTCACTAAAAATGTTTTCAGAGCTATAGCTGAAGATTAAAATATTAACTTCTCAAATATTTATGATAGTTACTGACAGCATTTCAAAATGTTACTTTTAACAAAAGTATTTTATTCAGCTCCAGTTTTTAATTTGGATTTTATATTCAAAGACATTATTAACATATGGGAGTCATGTGAAATTTCTATGATCTCCACTGAGACTTCTTTACAGAGGTACATTAGCTCCTTGAAGCTTACAGCACCTTTTTCTATTGTAATATAAACTCTTTCAGAAAAAAATAATAATAAAACAAAATAAAATAAAATAAAAACTTGTCTTTTCTTCAAAAGTCATAAAAAAAAAAAAAGAGAGAGAGAGAAGGAGGATGGTCTTATTGCACTGTACCTATTTTCTGTATGTGAGAGAAGAAAATGGCCCTTCTTGTCAATATATGATTTGGTGCTCTCTTTCCTTTTAGGGTCATTGGTCATCTATGTTCATGAGCACAGAGATTATCCTTGTTCATACCCTTATGCCATAGGAAGGCAGAATGTATGTTGCCAAGCTGTTTATTGAATCTATCAGACATGCTGAGGAGGAGCAGACTATTACATTAAAAAATGTAATGCCTGCTCTGTATTACCACTGCTCACCAACATGCTTAAGAAAGGCTATTGCACAGTTCTTCCTTGAGCAAAACAAATCTGAATGTACAGGAGAGGGCTATGGAGCATAACTAAGGCTATTCTCCTTTATGCTGGAGTTTGAAATGTATCAAATGCTGTTTAAATTACTATTGCATTGTAAATTGTGGTACCATTTTTAAAGTTGCCTTTATTATTTTATTTTTATTTTGAGGTGGGGTTTTATTCTGCATTCTTAATTTACAAATATATATATATATTCGTGCACTTGCCCCAGTGAGCTGTACAGGAATATTTGTATGCATAAAAGTTGAGTGGACGAGACCTTAATTTACTTTCCATATGGATGACTACTGTGATACTTGAGGATTTATAGCTTTACCAGGACTATGCAGGAATGATACCTCTGTAATACCAGGGAATTACTGCCCTTCTATTGTGCCAAAAAATCATCAAATAAAAAAGTCATGTTGTTAGCACTGTATCATCTTCTAGTACCATGGTGGTAAAAACTGACTACTATTATGTATTAGTCCTGCCACTGCTTTTATGTTTGGTAAGGGTATTGCCTTGGTTTTGGAGCTATTACAGTCTGTGGGAATCAATTATATGTACTTGAACTAAGAAGGATTTACTTGGTAACTGTAATGGCTCTGAAAGAGCCATTATGATCTGTCATGTCAAAAATGCACATGCCTACAGTAGATACAAACAGAGCTGTGCAAAAAGTTTTATACATAAAGTAAGCCGTTTTTGTTAGTGTCCCTGACAAAACAAAACAAGCACTTTTTGCTGAAGTACTTTCACAACTTTTCATAATGAATGAAAAGTTTTTCAGTTCTACTGTCTTGTGCTTTGCTAAAGCAAAACTTGTGTGTTGTCTGAAAGGGAAACAGGGGAGACATTACAGAAGAGCTCAATGAATCATAATGTTCTGGGGACAGAACTAATCAGATAAAAGGAAAAAAGAAGTGAAATAAATAGAAGTGAAGACATTCTGAAGTAAAAGGCAGCAAATGTGTGCTTGCTATCATTATATACATCCACGAAACAGACACAGTAGCTCTTAACAATGAGCAAATAGGTTGTACCCTGGCAACCAGTCATGATATATCTGCATGTACAGAACACCAGAATATCTCAGAGCTGGAATGAAATACAAATGGGGCCAGTAAGAATAAGGTTTTCTGTGTCTATGCTGCAGGACAGATCCATTCCATACTCAGTTTCCTCAACATCCAGATTGCTGAACCTTATGGCAGAATGGGACAGCTCCCTCTGTACATGTTTATCTAGGTTTTCACCAAAAACACATCAAAGGATTGCACATGCATTTCTATTTCTGAGTTGGAGTCAGGGCAGAGAGAGGGAGCTGAGGCCCATGCCCAGCATCCTGCTGGGTGGACCTGGGCCAGCACAAAGGTTGAAACCCAGCTGTGCTGGAGCAGCGGGAAGAGCAACTCAAAGGTGTGGGGAGCTGCATGGAACTGGGTAAATGAGAGGATGGTCTTGTGCTAGAAGCATTGTATCACATGGTGCTCAATTAAATGTTTCTAGCCATGTTGTTCATTTCTGCCTGTAAAAATTCCTTCCTGAGCAAATGAAGGCAAGATTGCTGCATAACTGTGTTTAGTTTGCATGCAGGATGTGAGTGGTAGTAAGATGGGAAAGATCAGCTGTAATGATTTTTTAGTGATTACCCTCTTTAAAGAAATGTTTACATTATCAGATCTTATAAATTAATACAAACTATGCCATATTCTTGCAGTCATCTGCAGATATCATTATTTGCTTTTAAATAAAACAGAAAGATGGTAAAAACAGGTCTGGAATTCATGGTGCTCACTGATGTATTACTATTATTTTCTAATACAAAACTTCATTTGGTGGTTTTATTTTTGTTTTTACATAGCTTTTCTACATATGTACCTTGTTTTAGGTAATTGTGCCAAAGTTGACTGAAGCACTTTCCCCCAAATGATATTTGCCAGGTAGAGAGTGAAAAATGGTCTACAGCGGCATAGCTGTGTGGTTTGCAACTCACTTGTTTGTTTATTGGGTTAATTTTCAGTAACAGAAGAATGTTATTTAGAATGCAGCAAAAACCTTTCAGTCCCAAATGAGCATGTCCAAAAAAAGAAACAGAGATTTTACTTTTAGCTCATCTTCAGATTCACAAGGGACAATAAGGGAGATTCATTAGGCCATTTGTTACTGTCATCTGCCATGATTCAAAATGAAATACTAAATGTTTCATGGACACAGAAAAAGAGCAGTATTTGTCTTTGTGTTGGCTATGCAAAGACTGTATGGCTTTCAGCCTCCATACAAGAGGTCTGATGGATGAAAGGGGGAAGGGTGGTGCCATCTGAATGATGATGGGCTAATATCATCATCCTCTTGTCAGCTGTAATAGGCTTTTCCTCACAGAAATAATTCATAAAACTGCTACATTATATTCTATCCCTGACAGGCCCTATCTATCCTGCAACCCAGCAGGCTCACAACTAATAAGAAAATATGTGGTTCAGGAACCCTGAAAAATTAAACAGGTAGTTTATGAACAATTTGTTTCATGGGGATGTTTATTATGTTTATTAAATATTGAGCCTTTAATGTTTTCCCAGTATAGATGATATAAAAATGCTGACTTAAGCCTCAGTTGTGTTCTTAGAAAGTGGCATTTTATAGCTCTTGTAGTACACAGTAAATAACTAAATTGCAGTGGTTTATATGTGTACACAGAATAGAATTTATAGGGTGTGACTATATTTTTATTGTGCATACGCAATGTATTTAATATATTTGTAATGGACATACGCAAACTACCAAAATATTGATCACATTGTTTGGCTTAAATGAAGTTTTGAGAAGACCAGTATTTCAGAGCCTTAAGTAGGGAAGACCAGGCATTTGTTTTATTGCTTGTGCTAATGGAGAAAGACTGAGCTTGGTGTTTGAAGTGTCAAGACAAAAACTCTGTAGACTCTAATGATAAAGTTAACCAGGAATATTGTTTTGTAGATATATTTTCAATAGAATTTCTTTATACAGGTTCTCATTACAGGAAAAACAGGATGAAATTGTATAAGCTGAATCCAATGTTACCATGTTTTCCATGAAAGAAGGGAGGGCTGCCAGAGCTTACACAGGGCAAAGTTTCTATTGTCAGTTAGAATGCAGGACATGATTCTGGAGAAGACCTTGAATTAACAGAGGAAGCACCTTGCACAACCACAATCTTTCTATGTCCATACCTTTTTATTCTAACATCTTCTGTCAGAGCTTATTGAATAATTTATAATTCTCTGTAGGATATGAAAACTGGCAAGTAGAAAACTTCCACTCTTAATGAATTTGTAATAATAAAAAATGCTTATGATATTAAAAAGCTGTATTCCACAGTCACTGCACGACCACATGCATGATGTGATTTACAAAAATAAAAAATAAAATAAAATAAAATAAAATAAAATAAAATAAAATAAAATAAAATAAAATAATATAAAAGAAAATTAAATTAAATTAAAAATGCATAAACATTTCATTAAACCTATGAGGAATCCAAAGCCATTCTCAAACCCATTTCTGGTTAGAAGGTAAACTCATAATAAAGAGTAAGATCACTGAGCACAGAAGTAGAAACTGTCTAGAATCAGTTCCTGTTACTTCTGTAACAGGAAATTCTGCCTTTCTTACCTGCTAGAGTCCTGTGAATGTTTCAGAAAGCACGTGGTTTAAGAGGTTCCAGAAGACATAATACATTTGGATATTCAAAAAACAGGGTTAGTAAAGAAACCCAGTTACCACAAGTGTTGAGAAAACTACTTTTATGGCTTGAAAACTGGTTAAAATATAGGAAGGAAATGGTAAGGCTTGTTGGTTGTCTTGCAGGATGGAAATTTCATTTTAAGCAGTCAGATCCTTGGAGGATACATGCTGACACTGGATACATTAAATGTCTTCATCAAAGACCTGGAGAAGAGTGTGCAGAGCGAAATCTCTAAGTCTTAAAAAGATCTTCTATGTGGTATAAGTCAATGTCTACTGGCTGAAGGAACTTCAGAAGTACCTTTTAAAACTGAGCAAAGAAAAAATGTGACAAATGAGCTTCAGTGTAGATAAAAATAGGGCAATGTATCTGAAAATAAGAATGTGAAATGTGCCCCATGGTGTTGAACCCTGGATAACTGTTTAGAACTCAGAAAAGTCACATTGGAGTCATCCCTGGCAAGTCTCTAAAGTCATGAACTCATCGTACAATATTAGCTAAAACTAACAAAATACAGGGCGCCATCAGAAAAGATTTATAGAACAAGACAAAGAACATATTTTTCTGCTATATAAAAATATGGGTGTGCCAATATTTTTAGTACGGTGTACAGATCTGATTTCCATGTTTCAAGTGAGATGCCATGTCTGATGACAAGATGAGGGGGAATGGGTTAAAGTTGCACCACGGGAGATTTAGGTTGGATATTATGAATAACTTCTTTACTGAAAGGGTTTTTAGGCATTGGAATAGTCTGCCCAGGGAACTGGTTGAGTCACCATCCCTGGAGGTCTTTAAAAGATGTTTAGATGTAGAGCTTAGTCATGTGATTTAGTGGAGAACTTGTTAGTGTTAGCTCAGAGGTTGGACTATATGACCTTGGAGGTCTCTTCCAACCTAGATGATTCTGTGATTCTGTGATTCTGTGATTCTGTGAACAGAAGAGGCAATCAGTAATCAAAGTAATCAAGAAGATGGACCAACTGCATTATTGTGAGGCTAAGAATTCTGAGATTGGAGAGGTAGCTGAGGAAAATAGTGATGGAAGTTTATTAATAAGTACATAATCTGAATGTAGAACTGTTGGACAAATTACACACATTATGAGGACAAGGACTACACAGTAAAACTTGTAAGGAGTCATCTAAAAACATAAAAAAGAAAATACTTCGTTCAGAAAACAGATAACTTCAGAAATTTGCTTCCACAGTAGCTTGTGGAGGACAGTATGAGCAGCTTCAGAAAGGGATTAGAAAGGAAACAGGGCCATGAATGGCTCTAGCAAGGACAAGACAAGGATATACCTTCCAGTTACCTCATACAGCACTTCTGAACACTGGAATATGAGGGGAATCAACTGTAAAAAGAGCTGGGCTTGCGTGTTGTCCCTAATAGGGTTTCTTGTGCTACTACCAGAGATGATGCCAAGCTACCATGACCATGGAGCTGAACCAGAAAGAATCTTCCGAGGCTCTTAGCATGTCTTAATTTTATTCCACGTCTAATTTTCTTTTCATTAACTCCAAACTTATAGCTCTGCAGTTTCGAAGACTAATGTGTGTTCACTTCTACTTTGTATTGGCCTATCTAAAAGGTGAATCAGGTCTCCTCTTCTCTTTCATATACATGCAGTTTTAAAAGTTGTCCTCCTGTACATACACACAGAGCACAAAACCTGAAAATCCAAATAAAGGAAAACATGTCAGAATAAAGAGACTAAAAGCTTTAACTCAATGGATTAAACCTGAAAAAACAATGTACCTTTTAAAAACCCTTGCAATTTCTTTCATTTTTCACTGAAAAATGTTTGTTTATTCTTTGCATTTACAAAGGCTTGGCACACACACTACTTCTTTTGAACTTCAAGAGTAAACAATAAAAGCTGTTTCCATGTGCTGCCCCACCCCCCAGCCCTAACTCAAACATCTTTCATTTTTTCCTTAATGTAGCTGGAAAAATAAAAAGCTACTCTTACATGAAATCTTTATAATGAATTTTTCAAACAGAAAAAAGAAAAAAAATGTCATTTATTGTTAACTATGAGCCACATGACTACCTTGCCATCTCTGGGTTTTATAAACTCATTTCTATAATTAGCCAGACAAGACACAATCCAGTTTGAGTAGTAGGGTCTCAAGGTGTACATTCTGTTTGGAAGTAAAATCGTCTACCTTATCCATAGCAAGAGGTTGATAAGGCACACTGAGAACACTAATTATACTCTCCATTTGACAACTCTCTTTTTTTTTAATGAAACTTCAACGACTGCTGAAAGTTGGTTAAAAAGTTGGTTGTATGGGTCCTTCTCCACTGGTAAGACACTTGGAAGCAATGGCTCTGGGCTGGGAGAAAGTGGCTGTGTTTGGCAGTGAGGCATCATGCAAGGTTACCATGTTTATGACCCGCTTGGCACTGTGGTGCAAACCACATCGTTTGCTGTTGATCTCTGTGGGATGTCCCACAGAGACACTATGTCCACGATGGACAGTCTGTGTGATGAGCCCCAGAGGCAACAGTGGTCATCCCAGAGCTGCAGCAAGCCTAGCCCAGACCCTGGCAGTACTGCAGGGGAATGCACTGCTCCTCAGCCACTGCAAACATGTACATAACAGTAAGTCAAATATGTTGAAAGTTGGACACACTCTGATGTACTTAAAGGCCCATGATGTGCTGTGTCACCAGTTTAAAGAAATACCACTTGCATTGGCAGGCAGTTGGAAGCAATTAATTACCCATGGATGGCATGTACAGCTGTTGCTTATGTATGGAAACAGAAGAGAAATTAGATTTAATTGGTTTAGCATAATGAATAAAGTGGCATTTATTTCATTATAGCTTTTGTAAACTGAGCCACTTGGTTTTCATTTCTCTCTCTATTTCTTTTTTTTTATTATTATTTTTTTTAATAGTTGGGCAAAACTCTCTTGATAGTTGAAAAAAATCCTAGAAGAACAAAAGCTGAGAATATCCACTTGCCTCATATTAGAAGTTCACAGGATCTGAATAGGAACAGATATGTTAGACTAATGAATGATCAGATTAAATATATTTCTATATATTTTATATATAATATATATTGCCTATTATTTGCTGTAGTTTGGTCTAACTCCCAAATATGCATCATATTTGTATGCATATACAATAGCTGTATATTTTTAGCTCTGAAGGTCATAACTGGCAAAGAAATGTCCAGATTTCAATGGGAAAAACTGGTGTAAATTATTCAATCTCTGTGAACAGATATTTCTGTTGGTAGGTATTAGACCTACCAACACAAAGTGATAGTGAAGAGGAAAACAATATCTGTACGTGAAATCTAAACATATTCTATAGCTAAAAACTGAATCCTATCGCCCTAACATTTAGTTCATTAATGTTTTTGAAAATACTCCTTCTTAAGAAATGCTGTCTATGTACAAAGTATGGCATGTTTCTAGCTATTAAGTCTTATAAATAAACATATTTTTGCATTACCGTCAACTTAATGTTCACTTTCTAATTATTTAATGTGAATAAATGCAATACAATCTGCATTCATACAGTGTTGCTTTTGAAAGCATGTTCTGTAGTTCTGTAAAAATTAATGCAAACTAATGTTTGTCTGTTGATTAACACTACATTTATTTTTCACATTCACTGTTAAAGAAAAAATCTAGGTGCATATTGTGTAGCTGCATGCAGTGCTACATGCAGTGAAACTGATGTTAAAACGCTGGGGGAAGAACAGTTTAAAATGATTCTGAATACAAACATTTCCCAATTGATTCGAGACCAGTTGTATTTTACCTTCATATTGTATCCCCTTTCAGAAAGCCAAATATTTAGAATTATTATTTTTTTTTTAAGAACAGCCTCTTATAAATGATTATAATGAGACCTCATGGAACTGGCAGGCAGAATGTGGCGATCTACAAATGTTTAAAAGAAACCATAATAAAATCTAAAATGCCAATGAGTGTTTAAAAATCAGGTGGCTCAGCTGAGAGTACATTCCAATTCAGTCCTCCACAAAAGCGAATGGAGTATTTCACTGAATAGCAGCCACAGAGTAGTTATTAACATGAGGGAAGGAAGGAAAAAAGAATGAAAGAAAGAATGTTGTGCAGGAGTGGTGTGTGTGCTGGTTGTTTATATATTTATACTATATATATTTAAATTAAGCATTGTTTAAAAAAATCCAACTGACATTTTTCATAGAGAAAACTGCTTCTCTGAATTGTCCATGTGGTAGAGTCCGCTGTGAGACAGAGAGATGTCAGCTGATGCATGTGCTGATGTAAAAGTCAGAGGGGAGTAAAATGTAAAGCAAATACTTCAGAGTGAAAAACTGTAAATGATTTACTGTATTAAAACAAGTAAGATTTTAATAAAAGGCTAGGATCTGCACACACAGATCCAGTATTTGATCAGTCAGTTTTGGCAGCTTTTTCAAATTACTGCTATTGAGAGACAAGTATAATCTGTAAAGTAAAAATGACCTCTGGATGATAAACAGCACATTATACAGAAAGTTTGTGTAAACACAATTAATGTAGGATTGCTTTTTGAAACCATAAACTGATGACAGATATTTTCATTGTGAGCATTTCTCTATCAGAGTGTTGTGAAAAAAACATACTGTCTAATGCTACTAATTTGCTTTATTTACCATTTTTAAAAATCTCAGATGCACTTAGTAAAAGCAGCGTGTACCTGTCTGTCAACAGAGCAGCCTTTAACGTTTACTCACCTACTATTCTACTGAGCACATGACTGGAGCAGCTGGCAGAAACACTCAGGAAAACAACTGGTCCCTGTCAACACCACCCAACCTTCTGAGGCCAAGCAGGCACTTACAAAGTCACAAATAAAGACCAGTGTTTTGTTTTGCCAATAGCCTGGTGTGTTTCCCCCTCCTCTTTTGTTCAGAATGTGCAACACCATACAAGGGACCTGATTAGAACAAAGGAACAGGGATCACTGTAACAATTATGATAGAAATGAAAATGCATAATAAAAAAAAAAAAATCAGGAAAATAATGCCAGGTGAAGATGAATACACATCCGCTGGGAACAATTACATAGCAGATGCATCCAAAAATTCATTATCAACGTATAATTTGACATGTTCCTAGTAATGTTATTCATTGCATTTACAAATAATTCATCACAGGTGTTGTGAACTAAAATGGCATACAAGATCCATATGTTATTCACTGGGACAAGAGGAAATGTCCAGTTTGTAAACACACATTGCTTTCAATTTTATAAAATGGTTTTGTCTTTTGTTGTGTAAATCCTTCTGCCATGCCAAATAAATCAGATATAGCAAAATCACTGTCTTCCCAAAGCATATAAGCATATTTATTCTCTCTAAAGGAGTGGTAAATATTCCATTATTTCCATTATTTTATTTACCTTTTTACCTTTTTGATTTTTCTTCTTCTAAAAAAAACAAAAAAAAAAAAAACAAAAAACAAAAAAAAAGCACCTGATTATTTTCCAAACTCTTGTTTTAAACTCTATGTTTATCTTGTTTATGTTAAGCTCTTGTTTAGCTTCACTGATTTCAGTTTTGGTATACTTCAGATGATGCAGATCCTGTTCATTTAAGCTTGTTTCTAATAATCAGATCCTCTGGCAGGGGCACGTCCTGTTCATTCAAGTATAGCACCATTCTTTGAAATAGAAACATATTCATGAATGAAGGGAGCAGGGGTTGCTGCAAGATGTTTTTTCTATAAGCTAGCTCAAGCCAAATCTCTCTTAATCAAACTTTTTTTTTTTTTTTTTTTTTTTTTTTGGTTCAGGGTTAATTCTTCAATGAAGTTGTGGGAGTTTTACTTGTGTAAATAGTACAATATTCAGTCATCAGTATAAACTAACAAAAGGCAACATTTCATTCCAGGTCAGATTTCATAAATAATGACCAAAAAAATACACCTACGTTACTCTCATAGTTGGAAATTCATCAAACAGGCTCCCTGTCTTTATTATTAAGCTTTATTGCAATAGTATAGCAATAATTGATTAGCCCTTGATACTAGCAAGGGGCCCAGCAGCACTGTATTTTTAATCCTAGTATGGTGTGTCAAATAGAGCCTTCAAGCACATAGGTAAAGATGAACACACCTTTGAAACAGAATTAATAAATAATTTGTCCTCAGTCTGGATGACATATGATGTATTCCAATCATTTTTTTTCTTATTTACTTAATTATTTATTTATTTTTGGCCAGGAATTTGAGATCACTGCTGTAAACACTGTCAAAGGTTTTAGGTAATAATTGATTTAGGGACTGGTTGCTTCATCTTGAGTTAATTATAGTTCCTTTTTATGACTTCTCACTCCATGAGACTACTTTATTAATTAGTAATTGTTACACAATAATATTATGACATAAATGCTAGAATCATTGAGGGACTTGGAGGAATAAATTGCACCTGACTTTGGTCATTTAACTTCAAAACTGTCTCAACACCTACCTACTCACCTGCTGCCTAATCACAGAAAAGTATGAATTCTATTATTTCGTTTATTTTGTTTCATGTTGTTTCTTTTACATTCCTTAACTAAATAACACTCAACTGCTGAAACTACTAATACAACCTCCTATTATGATTAGCCAAGGTATGGCACAACCTCTGTGTGGTGGTGTCAGCAGTTGGGCATGCAACTGATAAGGGCATGAGACAATGATTTTAAATTGGAAAAAAAAAAAAAAAAAGAAAAAGGAAAAAAGGAAAAAGGAAAAAAGGAAAAAAAAAAAGGAGTGGAAAGCAGAGAAAGGGAGGAGAGGAGGGAAAGGGAAGGGAAAAAAAAAAAAGAAGAAAAAGAAGAGGAAGATGGGCCAGAATCTCTGTGTGCATATCTGTATTCACAGTGCATTTGTTGTCTATGACATAGACATTAATTAATTATGTGCCTTTTATTTTATATATGCAATAATTTATTTTTTTTTATATGAAGATTGGCAGTATAGCAAAGTACCAAAATTTTACAATAACAATTAATTATTCAGTATTGACTATTTACCACAGTATTGACTATTTACCATCTAATACATGTATTTTTTTGTTTGTTTGTGTTGTTTTGTTTGTTTTTAGTTTTGTTTTGTTTTCAAATGTTTTAGTCAATGAATAAATGATGTATACACTTTTTTTTACTGTCTATACTCTATATATTTATAGAGAGTATTTATTACTATATTATATATTACTATACTATTACTATATTATATATTGCTAAACTATTATTATATTACTATATTATATATCACAGTCTATAATGATCAGATAGTTTGAAATGCATCTTTGTGATTTCTTTGTGAATACTTACAAATACAGACATTCATAGGAGTCAGGTTTGGTTCAGGAACAGTAAAAAGAGTGAAATATGCTGGCTAATATATCTATAAGGAATAATTTGGCCAGTTCTAGTGATATGTCAAAGAACTCCATTAAGGCTCACACAATAACTTTTTTATTCAGTGTGTTGTGCACTATCACAATGTAATCAGCAAATTATTCGCATTGTCATTCCATACACTTTTCTGGAAGTAGAAGAAAATATTCATTAAAATTCTCATCTTGCATTTCCTATTTTTCTGAAGTATATTTCTAATAAATAAATTAATGAAATAGGAGGAGTAATGGGAAATAAACTGATGTTACAGTTTCATTATAGGTATTACAATTATTACAAAACTCTTTTTCCCTCTAACTCATCATCTATAGCAAAGCTATCATTACATTTGCATGTTTTATGCTGTTGCTACTTGGGGGCAATATGTCAGTAAGCATCAGCTTCTAAGTGACTAGAGTTAAAGTCATTCTCACTAAATTTTCCATTGAATCTTTTAACAGCAATGCTAATAACACTATATAAAGTGTCATCTCTTATACTTTTTAAAAAGCTAATCAACTCACAGTTAAAGATTTCATGAACTTACACCACCATTTGGAATAAATAAATACAGCCAAAGGACAGTGGCAGTTATGCTTACATTTTCCTAAATAATGTAAATAAAGAAGAAAGTAAAAATAAAGAGAATGTTTATACAAGTGGCTGAAGAGTATGAAGGCAAGTCATTTGTTTTATATATTAACAGTCTTGCGTGGATAAGAGTTTACCCTTTGGGTTTGAAAGAAGTTACAATAAAAAGAGAATGAAGGACATTAAACAAAATTAAGGGACTTCCTATTTACACACCCTCTTCCCACCCTCATTTGCCCAAATTATATCTGACTTCAGTCCCACATAAACATCCTGTCAGCACTTCCCCCACAGGTAGGGTGACCTCCTCCTAGATGTGAAGAAGGGCGTCATCTACATGTGCTGCACCATTTGGCTTAAGCCCTCTTAAGTCCTGCAATTAAACTGTAAAATATCTGTCAGTTCCTATGCCAGAATATTTTTTTTCCTTGTACAATAGTACAAAATGTGTTTGCAAACTCTCCCAATGTTTATAAGCACTTCCTTAAATTTATACTCTATGATTTTTGACAACTTTCTACTCTTATTTAAAACTGTACACACAGGGTAGATAATGATTCCTGGCAATCATTTTTGGATTACAATGGAGAAAGCATTTTTTTTGGGTCGAATGTCTACAGCAAAATAAATAGAAAAAAAAAAAAAAAGTGGCAGGACTCTATTCTATGCTTCATGATACCAAATAACCACAGATATATTGGAATCTCTTACTAAGCTATTTTTACCAGAGCTGGTTTAGGTGGTTTTTATCATACAATTCTTTTAAAACGTCTCTTCTGTGAGTTTCATGTTGTTTTTCCAAAGGAGACCTCCAAATTCAGTTTTACATGGTTCCTCCTGAGGAATTAGAGAAATGAGTTTCTTAGGACTCATTTCTGTACCTCAGTAGCTGTGGTCACCAGAATGTTTACTTAACAGTTCAACACTAGCAGTATAGTCTGAGGATTCCCCCTCTCTCTAGAACAGAACATATCTGGGCCTTGTGGATTGCTTTTTCAATATTACAAAGCTCATTGTCATTATAAAACAGACAGAAGCTACTTAAGCCTATGGATGAATACTAAGCACCTGACAGCTCTGAGAGTATAGGAAGTCTTCTCTTGCTCTTTTTTCATCCCTTTCTCCTTCCTCCAACTGAACTGTTTGAAAAGCAGAAAGAAGTGCAGACAACAATTTCCAATATACAAAGAGCTCAGGCTAGCATTTTTCCACTTCAGTCTCATCTTTCCCCGTGACTGGTATACTGTCTGCTTCATTTACTGCTTTTCTTTTGTTGGCAGCCTTGCTAATATCCAGTATTCAGCAATCTTAAGCAAACCAACTATCACAAATACAATGGTCTGCCTTGCTTTCTGCAGCAGTGGCTCATATAAAGATGTTTGCTGTCAAAGGACCTCAGCTTTCAGAGGAATATAGGTCTATAGAGGAATGGTCTCAGGTCTATATCTGTCTCAGGAATAAAGGAATGAATGATTTCATATAAAGGGTAAAATTTTTAGGGAGGGATCTGTAAGAGGAAAGAGACAGTATAAGGTGGTGGCTCTTAAGTTTGTCTGGACAGAAGGAAGCTGTAGTGTAAGGTCTAGTGAAGAAGCAAAGTGTGGGGATGATATATCCCAAAAAGTGTCAAGGCAAATGAAATCCTAAGTACCAAGTGCAAGCAAAATGTCTTTGTCCACACGAAGATTAAATTTGAAAAGCCACCACTGTTGGATTTTTTTAATTTATGTCATTATTTTAAGCATAATTTTTAGTGAGGAAACATTCAAAACTGCATATGACATTCTGTAACATTAACAATTCATAAAAACATTATTTACTGGGTTTTATTTTTGGTTATCTGGAGATTTGGTTACTCTGGAGGACACTGTTCTTGAAATGGTCCAGAGAAAAATGGCATACTTGCATGGATTTTGTGAAAGACACTTGTAAAACAAGTTGTGAAATGAAGGTATACAATGCTGCCTCTTATTTTGCCATTTTTTCCACCATCATCACCACCATTATGTCCTCAAGCAAGAAACTACGATTTTCATGTCAATAGAAGAACAGGATATTGTCCCCAGCTAGTAGGTCTTTAAGTCTTCATAGTCTTTAAGCTGTGAGATATCCGTCAAGTCTATTATCTGGAGAATTATTTAAAACATGAGCAAATTTCTTCTTGAGCTCAGTGGAGTTTCTAACAATGGCTGTATGAATTTGTACACCTGCAATACTCTAATAAATCCCTATGCTGAAAATTTAGAAACTTCACGGTGGTCTCAGTAAGAATTCTTTCTGATCTACTTCTCTACATAGAGGATTCTGTAGTTAATGGAGAGGATTACAGTGATATATAGAGCATACAGCAGAAAGACAAATTATTTCCTAAATGCAGTTACCTGCTGAAGTCATATTCTAAATCAAGAGAGGTTCTTACACCACCTGTGAACAGATAGAATGGTTCTGAAGTATTATGTCTATCAAAGTTATACTGGTCAAACACATAATTCTGTGGGTACAATAGGTTGGGCCACAGACTCAATTTGATAAGTATGTAAATCCTTATTTACTTTTCACAAATACTCTTACAAGATATTCCTTGTTTGTCAGAATGTTTATGGGTGCATGAACACCTGTGCATGTATGCTTGTGCCACAATTAACTTTTCAAGTCCTTCTCTTCTGCATGAATATTTCTGCCATCCAGTCAGAAGAAAAAAATACCATGTTTTTCAAGTAACCAGTAACATCAAGGGATAACAATTGGTAGCAATAATCAAAACTATAGTCATGATAGGCAATTCATGACAAGTTGTAAGACTTAAATTGTTTGCATTAAAAAGGGAAACAACTTGAAATGAAAATCACTTCAAAACCACAAAATCCCTATTTGTATAAAATTTGTGAACTGAAAAGGGTCTACATTTATGAAAAAAAAAAAAAAAAAAAAAAGCAGCAAGTAGTTCAAATAGCTGAAGTAGTTCAGAAAGCTCTAACAATGTAAACAACTTTCAGTATCCAGAGCTTTAAAAGTATTCAGAGATGAGATATATCTTCCCTGTTGATATTTGTCTAGTACAAAAGAAGAGACATTCCTGAAATATACAAAAAACTAGAATGAAATAATTTGTAAGCAAAGCAGCTCAAAAAACAGCAAATAATATCTCAATCTTCCTATATTCTTCTTTAGTCACTGCACCAGTAATTTTGAAACTGCAGCATTCCATTTATTCTACAATTATGTTGTATTATTTTCCTATTGCCACAAAGCTTCCATGAAAACATGCTCCATATATGCCTAAGCAGTTTACCTTGTATGAATATTTGCATTAAATAAATGAAAATTCACCTCTTTCTAAAGATATCATGCAGAGGCACAAAAGTGTTCCCTGCTATTAGGAATGTGCTTGTACAGATCTAAAAATTGTAAATGAATTTGTAGATGGTTGGTTCCATTTAAGTAAAATAGACTAAGCATGGATCTTTATGAAAATGTGTTTACTGAACCAGAAAACACAAATATTTCTATTAAATATACTTTCAAGTTTAACTCCAAATTCCTGATTTCTTATGGATACATGATTTTACAGAGTTATACTTAAAAACAGTATTCCAATGAAACTTTCTAGTCTCAGCATTTTAGGGTACAGTATAAGCTTCAGAAGTGTAATGGACAGTTTACGCAAATCCATGGTACAGCATCTAAAGCAGAGATTTATCCATTTATTTCCCCAATACTGAGCTATCTAAAGCATTGATTTACTTATTATGGGGAGCTTAGACATTACTTTATAATTATGCTTACAATTGTGAATTTAAAAAAAAAAAAAAAGAAAAAGAAAGAAATCAAGCTGACTGTGTATTACTTTTGTTAAATTCAAAGTACATACTATTGCACTTTATTTTTATTTAAAATTGCATTATTTTTCTGAATGGTTAATAAAGAAAAAACAAGGGGAAAAAAAGACTGGCAGTGCGTATGCATGTGTAATACACAATGCCTAGGGTTTTGAAAATGGAATTAAACACCAATAGGGAAAAAATCACATGAGGAGAAATGAAGCTTCAGAATAAATGTATTTTTGTGATACTGTCTGTAATTCATGCGAGATAATCATGAACCCAGCAGTTAATGACCTCTACTCTGATACATTAAGTCCAACCAAAGATAATGGTGTCCTGTGTAAATTAACAAACCCAGTGGTAAACTTGCTTCTAGTTCAGCAGGAGACAGTGTGCAAATTAGCAATGGTTCTTAATAAGATCAGTGTCCTGCAATCTACAGTTCTGTAGTGTTCATAATGCTGTTTCTTTTCAGGTGAAAATTTTTTCTCCAGAGGACACTTGCACAATACGTTCTTCTGACAGAGAATCATCCTCACCCTAATCAGTTTGCTCCTGGAAAACTTTCCTTATTTCTTACACTTTCATGCTGTGAGTGCTGCTGTGAGTTGTTGGGAATGATTATTCATTTGTAAGCTTCTTTAATAACATTTCCTTTAGATGTTGAGATACCCAACAGAGCTAACCAGGATTTCATTTTATAATTATAACTATTCAGCAAAAGTAATGGTCACTCTATTGGCAGTCTTTATGCTATTCATTCACAATAGTTTATTATCTTATGAAAAATTCAAATAAACAATTATCTGTTACATAATTCAAAGGTAAACTATTATCAAGGACCTAATTCTGGGAACTGCACACCATATCATCCTGTATGGTTAGAGTCAAACTCTATCTATCCATTTATAAAGTCAGAGAACTTGGCAGCTGCTCAGAGGTATCCTGCAGCAGCTGGGCCAGGACCAGAACTAGGCCAGGCCTAGTTCTCCACACGACAGATTTTAGTATGCTAATAGGTGTGTTCATGAGAAATTTAACATTTTCTGTTGAAGATCAATGATACATTGGAGATCTAGCAATACTGTGCATCTGTTTGAAAAACATTTGTTAGAGTTTCACTTCTGGGCTATAAAACCACAACTGATTATTTGAAAGCCAGATATTTGCCTGTTTCTTTGTTGTTGTACCTTTGAAAACTGGTACATGGGATTACAGTCAGAACCTATGGATTAATATATACTGTTTTGTTTATTCTTTGCTAACACATTTAAAATATTATTCACAGGCAATATTTCCACTATTTAGCTCTTTCTCTAGATGATCAGAACATATGTGCCAAGTAAATAAGCTACTGTCCAGCAGTAGATTAATACTTTTGCTATGAGAAAATTTGTTACAATATTAGATGAGGTCTAATGAGGACATGTCACTTTTAATTTATGGGCTGAAAAAAAGGACATTCTCCAATATAGTGATTTGATGATTGTATGGTGATCATGATTATGATGAGGAGAAGAGTGTTGTTCCAGCACATACCTGATAGAAAGATGAGAATGTGGTATAGTCTTCACACTCTTATAATGGGAGTTTGTAAGAAAAAGTTTAATACACAGCTCTTGTCTGAACAAACCTCTCACTGTAAAATGTTTACCTTTAATGACATGTACTATTATTTCATGATTATTTTAAAATACACTTAAAGAGTTTTACATGTTAACCAGCTACTAAGAATGCCTTAATAGAGAACTAATTTTTGTTAGAGGTGTCTCGACAATTTGAATTTTATATGCATGCATTATGTTTTCTTAAAATGGGGAAATTATGCATCTGAAGGAATCTGTCTAGAATAATGGGGTTCTATAGAGGTTACTTTAATCACGTTCACCAGCAGTTATAGCTGTTTTACATCTTATTTGCAACAAAAGGGAACTCTAATTATCTTCAAAAAGAGCATAAAATGGTGTGCTTTGCTGCTGATGTAATGTTGATTCGTGAATGCTGCTGATAGGAACTGACAACTAAATACATGTCACACTTTTAAGAAATCAGTGGTGGTGACAGGATAACCCTCTTTTGTGACCTGGGGACCAGGAGATGGGGTATACATTTGCTTGTTAAGTAGAAACAATTTACAGTTTTCACTTTAAAATAAAAATAAAAATGCTGTTATAGATGGGTTATCGATTATTTTTAACAATGTACCACCTCCGTTATGACTTATAAGCTGCCGTCCATAAATTAGATTTAGTGCTTACAATCCCAGATAAAACAGTGTTTATTTTTTTTTTTTTTGCATATTAGTCTCATTTTGTATAAATTACTTAGTCTTTATTTCATCTCTTTATTTATATAAAATATCTATAATAGATATGTATTCACTGTACTTGTAATGAGGGACAATGAAAAATATAGATATCTTCCAGCATGGTTTCAAATGCTTGTATTTCAAGTTCACATTTTTTACTACAAATGAGAAGCATGCAGTCCACCACAAGGTGCAAAATTTATCAAACAAGATTCAACTATATGTGAACACTCATGCCACCTGTGCATAAGAAATGCTAATACTTTTTTCTAGTATAGGATTAATCAGTGGAGATCTAAAAACATTAGACATAACCAGTGTTTGCTATATGATACTAAGATTCATATTGGAAAGTTATTAATTCACATCTCATTCTAGAATGTTTTGCATTTTACCTAAATATTGAAATACCTGCCCTGTATAGAAGTTTAACAAAAAGCCTCTATTTATTTGAACTAAGAACAATAATTAAAATGTTTATGTAGGGTGAATTCAGACATATTTTTGGAATGCCAACTTCCATCAGCATTAACAGATTTTAACACCTTATTAGGTGTAACTGTGACTGTGTAAGGGGTTAAAATAGTCTTCATTCATAATTTTTTGCCTCTTACATAGCACTTATTGGGTAATACATACTTGTAAAATATTTCTTTTCATAAATTTGTCATCTCTTCATACCAATTGTGTTTTTATGTGTGACTGTGTATTAATATGCAGTTAATCATTCATGCATAGTTAAATACAGCCAACGGTTTTACTCAGTCGAAAAAAAAAAAAAAAAGGAAATATGGACCATTTTTAGTTTTATTCTACACAGACAATATATGGGTTAGGAATTATTAAAGTTGGAAACATGTTCTACTGGATGTCTTTCTGATTACTTCTCTCTCCTTCTGTGTATTTTCTCTAACCCTTTATTATTTACTCACATAACACAAGCCAAATCAGTATCATTATTTTCCCAGTGTTTTCACGTACAGGTGTTGTCTGATCATTTATTTTATAACCATTTTACAATATTTATCATGCAAATACTAGATATCATCCAAAAGCACCTACGAGTGGCTTCAGCAAACCACTGGCTTTAGAGCACAAACTGACTAGAGATATGTCTGACTAGAGATTGGTTTGAATAAAAAGGAAACAGTCTAAAAAGCTTTGCTATCTAGTTTCCTAGAGATTTTAAATAGCATTTTTATCAGATGTATTATATTTACTTTATTGTATTTGTGTTTACTTATATATGTTTAATTTACTTTGCTTCTGAGGAATGTGCATTTGCAGCAATACTTTTTTACATAGTCTTCTATTGCCCCAAAATGGTTCTTTTCTGCAAAACACACATGAAGTGTCCTTTCTATTTTATGGTCTATTTTTTTCTACTTGCTAACCAGGCATATTTTGTTGTAATAGTCACTACATTACTCAGATAGAAAGAAAAAGAAGTTTTATGAGATTACTGAATGGTATTTTTCTATTCAAAAAGAAATAGATCAGGCACAAAAATGCAAAGTTGGTTAGACTTTTATTCCTTAATTTCCATGAAAAAAAAAAAAAATCCTCTCTTCAAATCACTGCTAGGTGGAAGCTCTACAAACGTGAAACAGAAGCAGTTATATTTGAATATTTAAAAAGATGAAAAATCTTAGTGTGTCTTATGCATATAGCACACACTGGTATTTTTTAGCCTTACTTTTCCATTAGAAATATATATTTAAAAAAAAAATCACATATAAATGAGTCTATGTAGGATGATTTCATGTACATTATCTTCTTAATGAATTTCAATATCCTAAATAAATATACTGCTTTAATTTGTTGTCTGGGGTGTCATGAATATCACTTTATTCCAACAAAAAGGGGGCCTTATATCAACTGTGAGATGACACCTCTACTGGTGTCCTTTTTGACATTATTCAGCATTTTTTAAAGGGCTTCCATGAGAGCTATGGCAGTCCTATGGCTTCAGGTCTAATACCATTTCTATCATATAGCAATCTTGGGCTGGTGGGAGAGTCAGGTCAGCCTTGTCTAGCACATGCTAATGCATCTTCCTCTTACTGTAAACCTACGAAGATTTTTGTACATTTTGCAAGAGTTGGATTGTAATAGCTCAAGCCATTCCATTTGTGAGTCAGAACAATTTTTACATGAAAAAGAATAAACATAGGGATGTTTACAAATATATACATATTTTACATATATACATACATATATATATACATGTTTACAAATATATACAAATACAGTAAGTCTTCTTATTTTCCTCAGAAACAATCATTTTTTCTAGGTCTTGACCCAAAAGATTTTCTAGGTCTTGATATTCGCCCTCAGAAAACAGGAAAATAGTATATTGTTGTTGTTATGCTTTGTTTAAAATCAATATATACATATATATATTCACCTGTGTTTCTTTTTCCAAATTCTCTCTGTCTGGATTGTGTCCTTGTAAAGCAGAGAGAGAGAGAAAAGAGCAATGTGATTTTATGCATTTGGAACTACATCACCTCTCATTTCTTCTCTGCTGAGTTTCTCAGCAAATACTTCAATTTTCTCATCATCCTAGGACCTGCACAAGTCTGTTTCTTTTTCCATCACACTGGCCCTCTTGCACCTCCATGTGCACAACATTCAGCCAGATGGACCAAATGTCCTGGTTCTTTGCCCTCAGTTCACATTTCCTTCAAATTTTCTCACAATCTCATGTTCCCAACCTCCTGTCAATTCTTGCCAGCCCCATTTTTGCTCCTTGTAGATACCTTGTTTACCGTTTATTTTACCAGCTTTTGTGTACTAGTCACGAGCACTGTGAAATATATTTTCTTTTATTTTTTTTCTTTTCCAGCAAGTAGACATAGCAAGAAATGCCCTGTCCCCCTGCATGTGAAAGGTGGGGAAAGAATCAAAGAGTCCTTATCCTAAAATGATTATAAACACTCTTCTTCTTTCTTCTGAGAAATGGCAGGTTGCTAAGAGAAGAGGAGAAAGCCCTCCCACAGCAGGCTTTTCTGGCTCCTTTCCTCAGGAAGCAGGCATGCATGAGAGGCAGGCAATATGAAAGGCTTCCCTTGTGACAGAGCCAGAATTTTTCAGAGGCCTGGAGGTTCCCATGTCATCATGTAATCTCAGCCAAAATCCCATTACTCATCACTAATTCATGGGAGCTGGCATTACCGCATTACTCATTAGCTTTGTTACAACTGTGGGTGGGAGCTCAAAGCAGACATGTTGCTCTCCAGGCCCAGTGTACACAAGCTGGACCCTTTCACAAGAAGTATTATTTTTAAATGTCAAATATGTATGAAGTAATGACTCAAGGGACTAACAAATCAAAGCTCAAAACAGAGGCGCTCATCTGTCTAATAAACATGGAGATAAACGGCATATATTTCATTAAACTACCAAGAGTCCTCTGAAGTTAACATCCAGTCTAATACAAGGTGCTCAATTACCCTACCCAGTAATTAAATAATATATGCAATATCTTTAAACCAGTACCTTCCACAGGTAGCAAGGCTGAATGTAGGAAGCACTTACAAAACCAAACTTCAAGTACCAAGCTCTTGGCACCTGAAGAGCAACATAAAGGAAAAGAATGCTGTTCATTGACAAGTTGTTTCTTTTCATACTATTAAGAATCTGGTCTCCAAAATATATGACTACAGGACCTGATCAAAGCCCATTAATTTCCATAGGAGTCTTAGAATTGACTTTGATAGGCAGCAAATCAAGCCCATCCTAGAGTAGAACATATGGGTTTCCTGCATAGCCTATTTCACATCATATTTCACATCTTTATTTATTTATTTATTTATTTCATGCATTATTCACAGTTTGTGATGGCAGAAAGACAGTTTATATCCTTGACACAAAGAAAACAAAGAAAATACAGCATATGTGTTATCATTATTATGAAACCGAGGCATATTGGGTACAATGCATTTCATTTTTTTCTATATTACAGGATTCTAATAAACATCATTGACAGCTAAGTCACTTGTCCTTAGCACAAGTAAAGAAAGAAATGAAAACTTTTCAGGTTGCTTTTGAAAATCTTATATACCGTTGAGGCATTTTAGGCACAAATTTAATTTCACTTCAACATCACAAGTTCCTTTGATGACAAAGTCACATATCTTTAGTCCCAAACACAAAAGTAAATAAGACATTTAAATAGTTTTCTTTTACTTTGAAGGCAGTATTATATTGGAAAATGTGAGTGCATAAATCAGGCACATTGAATTTTCTGGTTCAGTCCAGCTCTAGGCTTAGTAAGGACAATTCTCTAATACCTGCTAAAACACAGTCGTGTCTATCTGCAGGTCTGCAGGAACATGTGAAGTCTCTGAGTAAATATAGGTTAGGATGAAAAGACAGGACAGAACTGTCTGTTATGACCAGGCCTCTGGTGCCAGCCCTACACAATGTGTATAGTGGTAGCTAAATTCCCATGTTTGTGTAATCTATGTTATAACTTAACGTCTCACAAGACCTGAAGAATGTTGAGGATTCACCATATATTTCTTTATCTGAATTTTAATTTAATGCAATTAAAAACATCTATCAAGGTTGTTGCTTTTTGTTTGTTTGTTTGTTTGTTTGTTTTTTACTTAGAACAGACAATTTTTTCCCTCACACACTGTCTGTCTCTGGTCTCCACCTACATCCATTTTCTGTACAGATTACAAATTGAAGTCTGATTGCTAGAAGAAAAGAGTGATTATGAAATCATAACCCACAGTAGCAACACTTTAAACAAATAAATAAAAACACCTGGGAAAGTCAACAGGATCTCTAAGACAATATTGCGTCTCTTTTGACAGCTATGGTCAGAAAATTTCCCTGTTAGATGTAGAATTGGTATTCCTAACAGCACTCAGCAACTAGGAAAGAGAACATGGAATGAAAATAGTCTTTTGTGCTGTTTTTTTTTCTTTTTTCTTTTTTTTTTTTTTTTTTTGGCTGGAAGGAAAATGAATGAGCATGTTTTTACTTGTGAGTCAGTGATGAATGTTTTCCACGTATGCCACTGCTGAGCTTCCTGTAGGTCATAACAGATACAAGTGGGAGGATAAGATAGTTATCTGGGAAAAGATCACAGCATTAACATAAATCCTCAATTCCACTTCATGGTTTTAGCTAACCAAGATAATTCTATTTAAAACTTGAAGATATGTTCTTAGATTTTCACACTGAACTGCAGTTCACCTCCCACCAGAGCAATAAGGTCATATTTGCATGCCTTTTATTTTGCAGAAAAAACGTTCATTTACCAGTTGTGTCCCTGGGTCCTATTAATCCTTATACTTGTGCTTCTTTAATTGGTTAAAAAAGTAATACTTATGAAAATGATTAGACAGTTTCTATATACATAGCTCTCCGCTAATACATTTTTAGGGATCTACTACTGCCGTAATAGTTTAAACAATTTAGATCGCTGGCTATATGGACTTGTCATTTAATCTTGGAATAGCAAATCGGTCCACTAACAGTTGCCCATGACACTTTGCCTATGTTGGAGTACTGTCCACCACCAGTCTATACCCACTTTATTTCTCAAAAACTGTATATAAACAAACTCACAAGGGAACAGGGAAGTTGCATAGCCCTTGCTAAAGGAAGCAGCATTGGACACCTCATACCACTGTCAGAGCCCAGCCCGCTCTCAAGTCTCACACTGTGCCAGACTTTTCCAGGCATTCTCCTTCCTTGCCTGTGTCTCATTCCCAGCCACACACTCTGTCTCTTGCACACAGGAGTTTGCACAGGGAATGGAAGGAAAGAAGGCACAGACATTAAGAATGTGTTCTTTCCATCTCTCTGTCATTTCCAACAGCCCTTCAAATTCCTCCTGACCTTCTAAGGCCTATTATAAATTCTCTCTTTACGTCAGTTTCCCCCAAAACACCTTTGCTGATTCTCAATACACTCACAGTGAAATCCAACTGTGGAGCTTCCACCTAGTTTTCCAAAAGGTATTGTTTTTGTTAGCTTTTTAGAGCACCAGTCTGCGCTGCATGCTGCTCCAACTGTATTTAAAATATGACTTTTTATTAATTATTAGTTCTGATTGCTTTCTTTCCTGACTCCATATAAGGACTAGGATTTGTTTAATCTCCTTTCTCTCCAAGCTTACTTGTCATCCAGAGTTACAATTTAGAAAAAAAAAAATCTTAATCTGACTAGTTGTCTGGTAGTATTTGGCTTCTCCTAGATTAGGGTGGCTTTTGTGTCTTTAAAATTTAACAGTAACTCAGTACTGACTACTAAAAAGAAAAAAAAAAACTTTTAATATTGCTGACTTAAGGACTATTACAGATAAGGTATATTTTGATCTACTCAGCAACATGAAAATGCTATATTTGCAGTATATATATATATTTTTATATATATATATATTCACTATATATATATATATTCATATATATATATATATGAATATATATATATATGAATATATATATGAATATATATATGTGTGAATATATATATATATATTCATATATATACACATATATATATATATATTTAACCCAGCCAAAACCAGTGAAGAGAATAAATTTCAAAAGCTTGGGAACAAATCTTTACAGAATATAGACATTTCTTCTATAGGCTGAAATCAATATGCAAACAAAAGTTTCACATTGAAAAAATGTACAGACATAGGTAAGACTAATTTTTTGTTTAACAGTTTTTCAGTCTTAAGAAGGAGAGTTATCTGATCGTCAGATTTTTATTTTTATTTTTATTTTTATTTTTGTCTTGCATTGATAGATAGTATAAAGGAAATTTTAAATAACATCACACACAGAACTGGGTTCTTAATTTATTTTCTTTTAATGACATTTCACATGACTTAGACTTCTGAAATACATAATTCTGGTTTACATGATGTAAAAGGGATAAGAATCAATTCTGCAATTCGAAAATAGAACCTAAAAAAGTCAAAATGAAAACTTTAAAACTGTACTATAATAGGAACGTGCCGGAAAATATCAATTTAGAAGTCTTATAATGAAATGGCTGAATTTATATACAAGACAAATATAAAACTGAAATTTACAAGTATTACTTGTTTAAGACAATGCCTGTATGCCTCAGTCATAAACCAAGACGTTGGGGTTAATGAGCAGCACTAAGAAAGCACAGAAGAGTTTTCATATAGCAAACACAAGACAATTATTCAGCAAGAGTTTGTTTGTTTGTTTGTTTGTTTTGTTTATTTTGTTTGTTTTGTTTTGTTGCCAAGATGTTCTGAGAGTATTGGCAAGAGAAGATTTATAAACAAAGTTATAATAATGAATTAGCTCAAACAGTACAGCCAGAGAGTGCAAACCTTTTCAGTCATGCAAGTCCTTCTTCAGGTCATACACTATATAGTACCACAGATATTTCATGATTATGTCAAAGTCAGTTTTGCAAATATTTAGAATCAAAGTAAATGAGGTCAGTATTTTGTGGAAAAGACCAGACAATTATCCTATAATTAAAGCCTGCATAATAATGCATTACACCATGGAATATAATTCACATTCAATATGCAGCTGTACAACTGGTATTTCCTAACATCAGAATAATAGACTCTGCAATCTCAATAATTGTAGCACCAACCTGAAAATCTTGAAGATACAGAAGATGTAAAAGAAATTCTCCCCAGAACAGGTTGCTGGTTAGTGTTTTGTTTGATAAGCACAAAGGCTTTATATTTTCCCTCTTCACTCAAAACTCGGGAGAGTTGATTTTTTACCTTCCATTGATAAAATTTCAGAATAGTTTTGCAAGACTGACATATATATAGGACTAACATAGTTACACTTTTTTTTTTTTTTTGGCACATCTTATTTCATGTGGCCTTCAACTGCTTGTTTTATTGCGTCTACTGTACCTTCTGCCAAAAGGTGGAAATACATTTATGCTTCCACACTGCCTTAAATATCTTTGTAGAGCAGAAATGCTCATACCTGTAAAAGAAAAGGAAACTGTCTCTCTCTGATCTATACAATTGGGTTGTGGATGGTTGATTTGCCAATCAGAACCCAGCCTTCACATACCTTCAACTGTAACTTACATGCAGGTGAGTCTTTGGGGTTTGTTTGCTACAGTGTCAGCACCAGCAGGATACTGATATAAATGTCAGTTATTCATGCTTAAATCTGTCTATTTGATGACATCAGAAGTTGACAGTGAAATTAAAAGCTTCAAAAGGTAGTAAATAATCTAAAATATCAGGCAAGAAATTAGCTGATTTACATTCACATAAAATGACAGTCTTTTAGAAGTCTCAGCAAACATAGAATACTAGAACATGATTTTAACAAGAGTCTGTCCCAGATGACCAGCAAAAATCAAAAGGTTTCAGGGAAGTCCCAGAAAATGTAGCTGGTACATCTGGTATTTTTGGTGTCACCTCCTCAAGATTTCTTCCACTGGAAAATGAAATATTAACTAATGCAACATTATTCTATGATTCATAAATGGGGAAAATGGCATTAATTTACTTTATGTACATCAGAGGCACTTACCCAACTCAGTGTTTCTCAATACACAGCATTACCAACTGAAAAGGTGAGTAAATGAATTATTTCTCATTACTATGTTTTTCTGAGGTTTCAAACACTGGATGTGAATCTATAAAACTCATTTTTTTATTCAAAGGAGTAAACAACTGTTTATGCCATTAGACATGAATTGCTGCTCCATTAATTATTAGCTAGCCACTATGTCTGAGAACAGTGACAAAAGAATTTAGCTTGCACATATCTTCATGCAACTTTCACCAGAGCTGGAATATTATCATTAAAATAACACTTGTGTCAGTCATTAGGGCTTTCTTCCAAGTTCTGTTCATGCTTATATACTCATCATGCCTCTTCTTATTTTTGTAACTCAGTGATGCACAGTGAGTTCTAAATACTGATTGCTTGTTCGAGGCCTGGATTGTTGACTCCTTCCCTTACAGCACTCTGGGCAAAATCAACATTTTTCTCGTTTGTTCTATTCCTTTTGCTTTTCAGGTGCAGAGCTATCAATGAAGATGAAGATGATTTGCAATTTTGGTTGCACATCAAAACAGAAGATAGATCAACATGGCTCTGAGAGCAAAAGCTGTCTTGCAAGAATTTAAGCATACAGCTTAAGGAAAGGAAACACTTCTTTTGTGTATGTAAAGTTTATAGGTAATTATCTGTATTGCCTTGGAAAATGAGCAATGTTTTGCGCCAAAGGTGCAACACCAGGCTTTTGCTAAATAAACATTTCTTGTATTTGGTAAAAATAGAACGTGTGTATTTTTCAGTTCAAACAGAGACATATAAAAAATAGCTATGTGAACAACTGTTCAAGGTTTAAATCTCCTGTTTAAATCTCCTGGCATTTTAAGACACAAAATTGTAAATCTTGTAACAGAAAACACCTGGATGCTTTGTATAATTGTTCTCTATCATCATAAGCAGAATCTTCATTTGGAATTTTATTGCATATAACTTCTCTAAGCATATTGGGTCTTTTTTTTTTTCTTTTTTTTTTTCTTTTTTTTTTTTTGTGCAGATTTCCTGATGTTGGATTGTTACAAGCAAACTTGCGAGAGAAAACAAGGGAGAAATAGGTTTCTCTCCCTTCTTGGAACAGGTCTACCATATCAACAGAAGCAAAGACATTGTAGATTTGTTTGGGCAGTCAATATTTCTACAGGAATTCATCAGTTATTTTGATGTTCAATTTAATCTTTATTATGGGCCCTTGCAAACATACTATCATGCAGCTTTGGGAGTTCTTGATCAGTCATCAAAAGATTCCATAAATTTACTTTCAAGCAGCTCTGGTGGTTTGCTTACCCTCATGCCCTTCCCATAAAGCAACTTAATCTCTGTGCAAAGGTCTCTTCAGCTTTCTATGCCAAGATACAAGTTCATAAATTCCTCATGATCAGTCTGAATTGCCAAAATAATGGTAATAGCTTCCAACTAGAATCATTAAGAGTCACAGGTTACCAGTATGTTTTTAGACACCCTAAAAGGCAAATATAGGGTGTCTAAATCTATCGCAGGTTTTCCAGAAATATCAAAAATTACAGGATGACAATGATCAAAGATGGAAGGGATCTCCATAGGTCATCAGGTCCAACGCCTTCCTGCTCAAGCAGCAGGTTGCCCATGACCATGTACAGATAGCTTTTGAAAATCTCCAAGAATAGAGACTTCACAACCTCTCTGGGCAACCTATGCCAGTGCTCAGACAGCCTTGACAGTGAAAAACATTTTTCTTTTATAAAAATAATAAGAAAAATTAATAAATGGTGACAAGGAGGAACATCAACTGATATAAGCGTTGCTCTAACGGAAGCTAGGAGTGATAACTCTCCTCAGGTTCTCTGTGACCACTTCCTTGCAATTTCCACAGCAAAAAACTGTAAAGTTTAGTTTTTGTTTTTATGGCAATAGAAGTGTAACAAGTCCTGAAGCAAAGAAAAAGCCTTAATATAAATTAATGGAATAACAGGAAACCCCTTGCCTGAAGTCATAAGAACCTGATGAATGAGTCAATAAATACACATGCACGAATGCTCTTCATTCTTATCCACAATGTGACACTTGTCATCACTACTGGTCCTTAGCCATGATAACTTTACTGTTGCTTCCTAGTATAAGGGGCTTCATCCTGTACATGAAAGTAGCACTGAAAAAGTGATTACAGAGGACAACAAAGTAATGATAGCAAAAGGTACCATCTTAAAAATGCTTCACCTGCGAGGGCCTTCGTCCCAATCAGGAGAACATTGAAATAGACGGGGAATAGGAAGGCTAGTTGTAGTTGCTAGAGAAGTTTCCAGTGGATCTTTTTATCAAGATAATTTTTTTCATCCTGCTCTCAGAAATCTTTTTCTATATGTTTGTCTAATACATCACATACAGCACGTACATGATTATTCTTATAGAAATGCTCTGTTTGGATTTCCAATGCAGCTAGAGGAAAAGTAAACAGAAATTTCTTTTGCCTAGTCCTGTCTGTGATGGCAATTTCCAACCCTTTTTTGAGTGTCGTTTTGCCTTGTTTCCCAGTTTGAGCCAAGAAGTAGTGCTGACCATATCAAAGAAGGACCGCAGAATAGACCACCTTTTACCTTTAATCTCTTATCATCTACAATGGATACAATTTATTTTGGGTTTGCCATAAGTAAAAACAGCAAACTTTTGACAAGTGTTCTGGGATGACTCCATGATCTTCGCTTCCTGGAAAATTTGACAGTTCCATTTCAGTTATGTATTTGTGGAGCTCCACTAAAGATCAACAGCAGAATGTGCATGTCAGCCTTTTCAGGTGTGGAGGTGTCCTTTCAGGGTAAGTAGCTTTTAAGTTTATTACATTTGGGGTAATAATATCATTACTATGGTAATGACATAATATGTGTCACTTTTGGAAATGAGAAATTACACATAATTTGTATTTGCTTCAGTCTTGTTTCTATAGTAACAAGACTAGTAATTCTCATTAATGACTAGGTTGTTAGCATTGTTATTTTTGGTAATGCCAGGTTATTAATGTCCTTAGTTTTTCTGCATCTTCTTGATGACTTAATCTTGGCGAATGTTGTAAGAATAACTAAGTCCGCTTTAATAAAACTATATTTCACAAAAATCAGAGAATATCCTTTGAAACTAGTTTTAAAATTAGTGCAGAATTAAGCTGAGAGAATAAAATCATTAAATTGTTTGGACTAAAGGCAAAATTCAGACTGGCTGATAAACACAATTATTAATACAAACCGTACAACTCTAAGGGAAGTGCTGGCATTATCATTTAACATTTCAGTTCACCAAGTTCATCTTTCCAGTAGAAAAGATAGCCCTTTCCCTGTCCCCGTCCCCTGCCTCCCTGAGACAGAGAGGTTATCATGAGCTCACTTACCATTGGGATTCAATGTTAAAGGTTACACCTGGATGTCAGAAGATCATTATTATCTCATTTTGATAACTGTGTATTCTGTAATATTTTATTAATCTTATGAGCAAACAGCAGGCTGAATGCCTGTGTGATAAAGAATTACATATATAATCTTCCAGTTACACTTCATATTAAGACTGCATTTAAAATGTTTCTCCTTTAAAAAGTTATACAGATGTAATAAAAAATTCTCAAACAAATTATGAAAACCTTATAACCTTATTTTCTTAATGGTACTTTACAATATATTTGGCTCCTTTACCCATAAATTCTTATATATGTCCATACCTTTTCCCACCAACTATTCATTTAAATGAAGTCACGTGTTAAAGGATCTGCAAAACTAAGCATCATTTATTTGCCTTTTTTTAAGGAAATCTATTTTTTCTTAAGAGGGCCTTAAAATATAATTTATTTAAAATGCTTTGATAGTACAGTTCATAGTGTCTGACATCTCACAATCATTTAGTAAATATTGATAAAGCATTTGTAACCTCTTTCAGTTTAAAATGCTACCATTATCTTCCTAACCAATATTAATCAGTAGAAGTTAGTGACCTACTTCTGCAGTTGGTGAGATACAGTTGTATTTAAGAGAAAAACAGATGACTTGGAAGTAAATGAAAGAACAAGTGAAAGTAAAATATTCTCATCCTTTATTTTTCCCAATCCTAAGTAGTTTACTTTGAAGAGGAACAAGTTGACCGAGATAAACAAAATTTTAGCTTGTATTCTACAGCTGTGAAGATAAAATATGATTGAAAAATCATAATTAGACATGCAAAAACCACCGCAGGTCATGAGAATTTTCTTTTGAGATGCCTCTGGAACTCTTGCTATAATACGTCATACTTCTGTTCATACTCTTCAGCAGCATGGCTACAACTTACACTTTTGTGCAAAATCATCAAGAAAAAACACTTTTTTGTTTGATAACATTTACCAGTTCTGACACATATACAAAGAAACAAATCTTATCTCTCAATATCTTGTACATGAAGATATCTACTTAATTTCTTCCATACATTACAAATCCGCTCAGAGCTTTTTTTCACTGCAGGCTACTGTACAGAATTTATGGAGCTGAAAAGGATAATTTATTTTAATTAATAATTTCCTATCCTAAATGTTATTCAAGTTAAACATCTTTTCTTCTTGCATTAAATATATACATTTTAATATTTAAAATTACTATTAAAATAAGGCTTTAAACTCCTGAGAATGGATTCTTAGGCCTTCTGTCCTCTCTTTAGACAAAAGGAACAAACTAGTTACCTCACCTACTCTAGAAAGAGGAGTTGTGGGAGACAGAAAAGATCATGGCAGAATGCACTATGCTGCAACATTAGGTAGTTGCCAAATGGCACTGTGGGTCAGCAGCCATTTAGCATATATTAAAGCAATGTGTAGATTGCTGCAGTCTATTCCAAGACCAATGAATAACTCTTGCTTGGATGAGGGAGCCTGGCTCATTTGCAGTCCTTTTCAACCTCCTATGCTTATGGCTTCCTATCATATCTTAAGAATGTGGAAATATTCAGGTTCTTTACCGTAAAAAGATAATCAGCTTCAAGGAATCATTTAAGAGATGGATCTGTGAAAACTGAAATTAGATCAAACATCAGCATTACTTTTATCAGCTATAAATTTTTACATACAAAATCAGATAAAGAAAGGCTAATGAGAAAAATCAATTTGTTTGAAAATATCTAATGCTTCAGTGGAAAATTCTTTCAGATACATTTTTGCTTGTAGAGCATAAGACATTTCAAATCACATTTTGGAATTTTTTAAGCATTTGACACAAAGGAATATTCAGCACTAGCAGCTTCCATTCAGTGTAGATTAAGAAATGATCATTAGTGTTTGTCAGAAATTTTCTGTCAAAAGAGATTCTAACCAGAGTTTGGCAAAACTGAGACTTTTGGTAGGAGGTTTTGCAGCGAAAGTTCCAGTAAAATCCAGAGTCAGGATGAAATCTCAAGAGAAGCCATTAGTTACATGGGGCTAAGGAAAATTCAGTTTCTTCATCAGCACTACCAAATGCTGTTTACATGTTTGAAATTTCCAGGAGACTGACAACTTGGTGAGAGAAGTAGCTTTAACTGATTTTTTTATGACTCTAAAAAAATGACCAGTCCAAACCTAACAGCTTAACAGTACCTTGTGTATGCAGAGCTGGAACCTGCTTCTGATGTTTTGAACTCTGTACATGTTTTGTGTGATATATACAAGCTCATGTATAGCTTGGACCCCTTCGGGTCCAGAGAAGGGCGACGAAGCTGGTGAGGGGCCTGGAGAACAAGTCCTACGAGGAGCGGCTGAAGGAGCTGGGCTTGTTCAGCCTGGAGAAGAGGAGGCTCAGGGGCGACCTTATTGCTCTCTACAGATACCTTAAAGGAGGCTGTAGTGAGGTGGGGGTTGGCCTGTTCTCCCACGTGCCTGGTGACAGGATGAGGGGGAATGGGCTTAAGTTGCGCCAGGGGAGTTTTAGGCTAGATCTTAGGAAGAACTTCTTTACTGAAAGGGTTGTGAGGCACTGGAACAGGCTGCCCAGGGAGGTGGTGGAGTCACCATCCCTGGAAGTCTTTAAAAGACGTTTAGATGTAGAGCTTAGGGATATGGTTTAGTGGGGACTGTTAGTGTTAGGTTAGAGGTTGGACTCGATGATCTTGAGGTCTCTTCCAACCTAGAAATTCTGTGATTCTGTGATTCATGTTTCTCCAAATTTACCAACATGCTCAAGAGAAGAGGTTCTACAGCTTTGCAGTCCATTTGATTGCCTTTACTGCACGTCTCTGAAGTACAACCAAATGTCCTTAGAACATTTGATGGTGGTGCATACACAAAGATTCAAGTTTCTGTCCTGCCAGATTTAGAAGTTGTATCTCTGATAAGAATAATAAAACCTACAGACTGCTCTTCCTTGCCAGAGCTGATTAATCCTAAATCAGTAGTTCCTCTGCAGTGGAAGAAACTTTTCCTCTTTAAGTAATAATTCATCCAAAAATGAAACCATTTTAGGAAGTCTTAGAAGGTCTTATTGTAGAACTACTTTTTCACCATCTTCAGCTTTGCTTTTTTTAAAAAAATAATAATATTATTTCTTCTTTACTATTATAAAAACTTAAGAGTCTTCTGAATTCACAAGAGCATCTCAAATAATGGGAAAAACAAATTTATTCTCTTTCCATGGTCTTTAGCGATTCAGTTCCAGCTTAGAAGAGTAAACCTGGGAGAAGAGAAAAGAGTAAATTCATGCTATAAAGGAACTGTACATCATATTTACTGTAGATAATTATTTTACTTTTTTTTTTTTCTATTTCTTTGAAACATTTCTCTTTCTACAGATTTTCCTTTAATTGTAAATACCATTCCATTCAATGGTAAAATCCCCAAACTTCAGTAGTTGCCTGAACAATGAAAGTCACATGAAGGTGACTTTTGCATAACATTCTAATAAATGATGTATACCCCATGCAATCCATGCAATTTTCTGGAGTTTTTAGCTGTGTCCTATGATTTTTATTTTTATTTTTTTCTGAGCTTCTAATTAATTTTCTGATTAAAAAAAAAAAAAAGGAAACTTTTGTGTCAAAATATTTTCTGTTCTTCCTTACTTTACCAACACTGTATTAATACTAAAAAACTCTTCAGATTCCTTTAGAATTTTAAATATATATACATATATGACTTGGCAGCTCAGCAAACTGAGACAGACACAAACTACAAAAGTTATATTTTGCCCTTTCAATAATTTCTGAAAGTTATAATTTAAGTAGCAGTACTACATCTTTGCAGTTAACAGTGGCTGCTAACTTTAACCTTTGTATTGCTGATGTTAAACCACATTTCATTTAGAGTCTAGCCTTTTGTGCTAGAGCTTAAATATCTTAGTAAGGACATTCAAATACATTTTAAGAGTATTTGACAATTCTGCTAGTTTGGTTACCATGCCTTATTTCTATTCACTCATGTGAGTAAAAAGATATATTTAGGGCTTGGGGGGGGGGGGGGGAGGGGGGGGGGGCAGGGTTGGGGGTGCTAGAAAAAGTGATAATACAGGAGGAGGTATCACATTCCTTCAAGATGAACAACATACTTGCCAATATTTAGCATACAGCATTCATATCCTACAGTTACGTCACTTGTCAAGCCTTGAGATCTTCCATGACCAGAACTGACATAATATGCCAAACATTTAACAAAACCACATTTTCAAAGTGCTTTTAGAATGAATGATGCAGCACCATTCATACAATAACAGCAGATAACCTGAAATACCCTGCATAAATATTGGTACCTCCAAAATGTACCAGTTATTTGGAATCTGTCATGACACTATTTTTTTTTTTAAACTGGCTTTCAGTAAATTTTCACGTTTCAAAAGTTTCTACTGATTTTAGATTCATAAATGGATAGCACTTATATTACTGAAAGTTGCTGTCTTCTGTTCTTTGTCTTTTCTCAGTGAAATAATTATTAGATTTCCAGTCGTATAAGAAACTAAATACTGAACATCAGTTGTTTTCACATGTAGTCACATTAAATTAGCTATGGACATTGTATCCTAATGTTTGCGTATCTGTATTTATCTCTATTTTTTCTCACATTATACTGTGCTGTATAAATACATGTATATGTATGGGTTTTGTGTTTTGTTTTTACTTTTTTTTTTTTCAGTAAAATATTTTAATATTTTTCTCAATTTTTTAATGTTGGTTGCTATTTTCTTGTGTATTTTAATACATACCATTAATATGTGTAGAAATAGTTGACTCCACAGTGAGAGATAATGTATTTTGTTTTAATCTCATTAATTCTTTTTCTGGTAATCAATCAGTCTTGTAGTAACTTCAGCAGAGAATTTGCTTTAAAGTTGAAGTCAAAAGCTGTGTAATTTCCTCACAAAAGCTGTTCTCAGGAAACACAGGCAGGTTTTGTAGAAGCTCTGAATTTTCAGATAATTTTATGAACTAGAACTTGATAAACTTTAAGGTTTCCCAGGTCTACAATGTAGCATATAGCAGTGAGTTTTTGCACAAGAAAAAAAAAAAAAAAAAAAAAAAAACTTTGAAAATCTAGCACAAAATGCTAAAAAGATGTAAATTAGCATAGTTTTATCAAAGTTAGAAGAACACCAAGGGCAATCATGAGTCACTGAATATCATATACTGCATTTTTTTCTATAATGCTTGTAAGATATCCATCATTTCAAATTATGGATGTCCTGAATATGTAGCTTTTTTTTTTTCATTTCTAAATGACTTAACATCAATTTCACTTCACTTCATCACCAGACAGTCTTTGTCATTAAACACACAAAAAGCTGGTTTGCTTCCTATGTTCTGTAAAATCACATTAGATTGTCTAATGGCCATCTTTAAAAATAACAGAATGATAGAAAAGTAGGGCTAAGAAGGGACTTCAAGAAGCCATCTAGTTCACTCAATGCCTCAGACAAGACCAACTATAGCTATATTACTCCTGACATATTTGCCTGAACCATTCTTAAAAACTAGCAAATAAGGGAGTTCCTGAAACTTCCCTGGGCAATCTTCACCAGATTTTCACTCTGTCTACTATTTTTTTCCCAAAGCCTAGCTTGAACATTTTTTTTTGTTCCTGAATTTGTCCCTTTACTTCCTATCTTGTCTACAAAGACATTATAAATAGATAGTATTTTTAATCTGTAAGTCTTTGAAGATGGCTTCCTTCCTAAGTGAAGGAAGTACATTCTTTCAGCCATGGTCATACTCCCAAGACCTGTGGTCATTACTGCTTTTGTTCTCCAGGGTTTCTACAGCAGTGTGACTTCTGAGATGCCTTCCTTAGCATTCTGAAGCCATACTAGCGCTGCTCAGAGAAATAGGACAAACATATACAATGCTGGTATTAAATGCTGGAGCTGCTTGCACTGACACTGAGAAGAAGAAAAAGGAAGTCTGCATTCACAAGAATAAATTTAGTTATTTGTATTGCTAATACAGTGTGATGGTTTTCTCCAGGCTGAAACTGGCAACATAATCTTCCAAGGACTTAAACAGGGAAAAGATTATATTCTTTGGCAGAAAATATATAACTCAGACAGATTTTCTGAAAAAAATGTTCTCTCTTATCAGCTGACATTGAGTGAAGTTCTGGAAGGGAAATTAATGAGATGAAAGGAAATTCCAAAATGTGGAGACCTAAGCAGGTACTCTGAGATCCCCTAAACTCAGAGGTCTCAGCTCTGCATTTTAGGATTGAGGATCTGGAAGCAAAGCTGACATGTCCGACTGGTCTGGGACTGGATCAATTCATCTGCCATTTCCCCACACCACCATGAAGTGCACAAGTTTGAACAAGTGGGGACAATTCCTCCATCTCTAATTATCTTATAGTATCTTCCTGTGTGGCTTGGCTGCACCAGCTTTCTGTCTTAGGGTTTGGCCACCAGAGGGTAAAATAAAGTATGAATATCACAATAGCTTTTCAGATGCTAGCTCATCAGAACTAGGAAAAAGGAGGATAAAATTTGTGGGAGTGTTTGCACGGAAAATATAGACATACTCTACTCCACAGATTTCAGTCTCTTCAGGTGAAAAGGTAGAGGTAGTGTTATCTACAACTAGGTCAAACAGATGTAAAAAATCCAGCATTGAATACTACGTGAATGAAAAGATAGTTTTCACATAAATGGAAGACATACTGGGCAAATTCCCAACCCTACTGAAGTCTACAGCAAATCTTCCATGGTGCTAGAATTGCTCGTTGATTTGTTATATATTAGATGCTTGAACAGTGCGCATGTTGGAACATAAAGCTGAGTTTATAATCAAGATCACATGAATAGCTATTTACATTTCATATTGATAATTCAGTGAATATCCAAGTGAATGACTTAAGTTATTTTTTCAGAGGACTGTATTCTGTAGTTGTAAGTATATCCATTTATCATGTTTTTCTTACCATTAATTTCTTACTTGTGGAATATGCACTATCCTTAAGTTGGGTTACTGTTGTTTATCTATCCTTGGTCTCTCTTCTACTAAAATCTTTACAGTGTTGAAAAGACAGTAAGTGTGTGCAGTTTACATAACAGGAGCTGAGACATTCATTGAGATGTGCTCTGCATGTATTCTTTTTGTTACTGAATGTGATAATAGAAGTAGAGTGTGTTAAGGAGCCAATTCTTTCATACAAGACAACCTGCCATATAGACTGTCCATCTTCAGTGTATGATATTATGACTAATCAAGTGTTTAGGCTTCCTCTAATGCTTTGCTTTATGCCCACAGATAATCTTTTGCAACTAGCAATGAGACCACATTGCATGATATGGAAACATTCTTAAGAACATCTTAGGGAGAGACTTCCTTACACATCATAGTGACTCAGAACAAATTATACATATTTTATGTAGTCCAGGTTACCATGGTAAACATTTTCTTCATTAATAGAGAATAAATTGAAATAGAGAAAAGAAGATACGTAAGACTTGTTTTTAAGAAAAGCAACACTATCTTAAGCTATGAAGTGTGGCAGCATTTCAAAGTTTTTCAGTAAATAAACCTCAATACTTCCTTCCATTAAAAAAAAAAAAAAAAAAAAAGACAGCTTTTCTAGGAGTACAGAAGAAAGTATTATGCAATCACTAACCTGATTCAGCTAGCGCAGAGGCTGGAAGTCCAGTGTTCACCCTTTCAAATGAAAATTATGTAGTAGTACCATGGGGTTCCGTTCTCTGACTTTCATTTTTTTCTCTTACTCCTCTTACAGCTGGCATAAACAGCCAGGCTAGGAACTCTACTTAGGATGCGAAAGTCCATGCTTTATTCCCTATATTTGTATTATAACTAGCAAGAATGTGTAGGTCAGTCTTTGCCTTGTTATGGCTCTTGAAGGTATTGCCTCAAACTTAATACAAGGACAATCTCAGAGAACTAGATATTAATCTTGCTTTTAATCTTACAGTTAAGCCTAAACAATTTACAACTGCAGGAAAAAAGACAAGAAACTTTTCTTTGAAGAACTTCTCTTTCATCTAACTCTGGTATGGACCTATTTCCCAACCCAAAATGTTAAATGTTTGACTTGCACAGTGGAGGGTGGAGCCCTTTTTTCTGTCTTCTGTGAAAATGGAGATAAATGCTTCCTAGTACAGTAATTTCCAGTAAAGAAGCTTTGGTGCATGAAAAAAGAAACTCTTCCATACCTACTGTTCTCTCCTGTCCAGACGTATAATGGGGCTATTGCTTAAAATTTCACTGAAGACAATGGCCTTACAGACATGACCCAGCTAGAGGGTAGACTGCAATCCAAATGTACTAATTACTGCAAGAGATACTTGCCAGAGCAATTTGCAGGAAGCCAAATAAAAGTATGTTTTCATGGCATAACATCTAAATGTTTCTGGAAATAGCTCCAGCTACTAAAAATTTTATACCTGTATTAGCTGTATTAGTGACTTCCTGTACCAACATGTACAGTACAACTCAGGGAGAATATCACTTACTTTCATTTCAGGAAAGCAACACTTGATGTAATGAATGAAACCAACTTGCTGGCAGTGAGGAAAGTGTAGAAGAAACATATTGACTGAGGTTTCCTATTACCTGTCACTTCAATATTCCTGGGTAATCTTCATGTGTTTATTATATTGATTACGTAACAGTTTATTATTATTTGTTGTTGTTGCTGTTTGATGGTTGTTTTTATTGTTGTTGTTATTTTAATGCATATAATACTTTTTTTTTTCTTTTTTCAAGTGTTGTGGAGTTCTGTTTTATACTGCTGCAGAAATCACTCTTCACCTATGAATGTAGTTGGACTTCAGCAATTGATATAGCTATACCCATGCAAAAACAGTGCCTTGTTTTGTTTTGTGTTCTTTTGGTTAGAAAATGTAAATTCAGCATCCTCATTACTATTGTATTCAAGTCTGTGTTAATGAGGTACTAATGTCTTTGGTTGGTAAGAATGTTCCAGAGAGTGTATTTTCATGTATATGATGCAAACAAGGGTAAAGCTATTGCTGTAATTATTATTGCATTGCAAGATCTAAAAATATTCTTTAATTTTTCATCCACAAGCAAGACATTTTTGAGCTTATTTAGTTTACTTTCATGGCATTTCTTGGTTTAAAAATAAGAGAAGTTATCAACCAATCCAGAGAATATCATGAATTGTTGCAGTCTTAAGTTTTTCACGGTAAACTTAAGGTCTAAACAATAAAAACAGATAAATAGAGGAAATGTCAAGCTGAATTCTGGGTAATGATCAGATCAGCATGCTTTTATACAATTTCCATCACTTTGAATTTTAAATCACCTTTTAAAGGGCACTAAAGCATTCTTGCAAATTAGTCTGCACTCCAATTAATGCACCCAACATGACAATAAGACCAGTTTCAGCTTGGCTAAGCAGACCAGTCAACCAGGAGGATGTGACTTGAGGACTTGGAGAGCCTGTGCCTACACCTTTTTTCCTCTCTCTTTACAGCAGCTTAGGTCCAATTAGGCCAGTTAATCTGTCTAAAACCATTGGAAAGGAAGGATTTATCTAATAAAGATGAAGCATAGTCTGGGAGGACATACAAATTAAGTCTACTCTTTTCAAAAGATAGAAAATTCCAAGATTTCCCTCATCCTATCTTAAAGAGGTACTTCTTTTGGTCAAGACCAAACTGTTTTTCTCTGCAGGGATTTTAACTTTAAGAGACCTTTTTGTGCCATTTGTTAACATGTAAAGGATTTCTTTTTTGTCTATTTATTTTTCATACTGTGCTCATTTTTGACATCCATTAAATTTTATAAGACTAGACTGCAAGCGGTAGTGATGAGAAATGCCAGGTCGCATTACAAGAAAATGTTCATAAATAGAAATGACTTTGTGTTTTTCAATCAAGAAGTAAATAATACTTGCTTGAATATATAGGCGTTTGAGTAGCCTAATCTGCAATTTTGAGAGGAAAATTGAAGGGGCGTGAAAAACAAATGATAAATTTGTTCATACATGGAACACGTTTTAACAAGTTTAAAGAAAATTCTTGCAGAATGAATATACCGTTTTACACAGTATTTAGCTCACTTGCTTCACCTACTTCAGAAAAAGAAATACTAAACCATCTCGGTCTTCTTTATCATCATCATTGGTGCATGGGAGCTCTGGTGTATACTCACAACACACTGTTAGAACTTTTTCATTCCTACTGTGCTTTACTGATGTTATTTGATTCAATTTTCCACATAAAACTCAAAGATATCTTAATTCAACAAAATCAGATGAGAAGCATTCAGTCAGAAGGAAAAAAAAAAAAGCATAAAGATATGACTGTTTTTGGAATTGCTTCCATTTCTCCTCAGAGAACTCATGTTTCTCTTGACTGCTACTTTTTGTTGTTGTTGTTTTATTTTATTTTTTAAAATCTCGAACCAGGATTTGAGAAAGAGGAGAGAAGCTTTAACACCTGTAGTTCAACAACAGACTGCAGCCAAAGGTAATTATTTGAGTACCAAAATGTTGGACTGTGGTAAAACGTTGGACTGTTCAGAAATTATTAGCAGGGTTACAAAATATATATGTGTGTATATATATAGAGAGAGGCCTGAAATATTTTTGGAATAAAAAATTGTGATATTGAAATTTAATGATGTTGAGCAGATCTTTATCTAAACACACAGAATTTCACATTAATACCTCTCTCTCCTACATGGATATTCTTAGTCATCTTTCCTCATCAGGAAAAAGACAGATGACTGTGTTTTGAAAATGAATGTCTTTCTATATGTATGTGATAGGCAATTTTTCCACAATTTTAATCAAGTAAATTCTTAAAAAAGCTGGAAAATATGTTCATTTAAATTTTATATTTGTTATTTTGTTCTATTATGTTATCATATACTTAAAAATATTGTCTTCTGGAGAAAGCAAAATAATGTATTAAAAACACAATATTTCAACTTCACTGATATGAAATATTTCAACCATCTCCCCCTAAAAAGTTCAAAGAATATAAAAGATTCTGCAAAATATAGCCATTCAGGTCAAAACTGCTCCACTAGAGAATATTCACACCACTCTAGAAAAATCTTTATGTTTGTAAATCAAATGCATTGGACTGGAAGCATGTAGCTGTTCTGAGCACCAGCAAATCAGTAGCAAGATTTACTGATATATTGTGCCTGGCAAACTTAAGGTCAGTTACAGGGAAACTATATTTAATTGGGAAAAAAAAAAAAAAAGTATGAGAAATAAAGCTTTTGCAAAGCTGACAAATTAAAATATTTTCAAGATGAAGTTAAATATTAATTCTCTATATTGTCCAAGATGAAAGTTAAATATTTTTTCCTACTCCAGAAATGGAGAAACTATAGTGAGCAGAGATAAGTGCTTCACATGGTGATGTACATGGCATGAAATAGCTAGAGTCAAAATTTTCCTACCTTGGCAAAAAAAGGTTGTGCCTCTTTTTCACAAATCCTTTTTGTTAAGAAATTTCTAATTGTTTTCCTTAGCTCTAACTTAAATTTGTTCAAAAACTTGCAAAAAAAAATTATTATTATTATTATTATTATTATTATTATTATTATTATTATTATTAATTATTAAATCTCAACATTAATATTCCAAGGGAAACACTCTGTTCAAAAGAAAGCTGAAGATTTTTCTACTCTTTTGTCCAACACTGAAGCCACTAAAATCAGATGCTTATTTAGTCATTGCATATGTTGTGTGTATTCTGTGGATACTCCACCCCACAGAATGCCTCTCTGATGTAGCTGTTCAATAAACATGCTGCCAACAGAGCACAGTTTGGTTCTGCCTACCCAGTAAATGTCAAGAGGAGAACCTGTTCTACCTCTGAAGAAACTATCATTCTTGGCAAAGATGGAATTTTCAAAAGTTGCAATTTCAGTCTTCTCCATGCTTTCTAGGCATGTCAGGAGGCAGTTCTGGGTACATCAGCAAATAAGCCACTTGGCTCATCCATTGGACAACCCTGACTTCATCACAGGTTTTGCATTCCTACTTACTAGAGCTATGTTGAAAAGGCTCTTTCTCCAGATACTATCTGAAGCACTTTGCATACTTAGTTGCCTCAAAACAGAATGTTCTGTCATGCAGACAAACACTTAATGTAAATGCTTTAATTGAAATGAGTGATGGAATTGGTAGGATATTTTTATGGAATTGGTAAGATATTTTTTAATAGTTGAGCTGCACTTTGGCAAAAACTTCCTTCCTTAGTTTGAATTAGCCCCAAAACAGTTGATAAGAAAGGTTAGTGTAGTCCTGCTGATTTATGTAATGCTCTGCATCTGCAGTGCTTATTCTAAACAATACCAAGACAAGACAGACCCTATAAAATTCCACATACCTCTAATGGACACTATTTGCTAAGCCCTGGGATCTCCCATAATGCTAAGCCTGTTATGACAGTTTTGCTGTTTGCTTCACAGAAGCAGTTGTGCTCACAGTTCTTTTTCATTCCACTTTTCTTTCACACCTTATTCAACTAAGCTTTGATTAATGGTTCATGCAGCCAGGAAGAAGCATGAAGGTTGTAGATGAAAGAATAGAGTGAAAAAAAATTAGATTTGGAAAGCAAATTTCAGGCATTAAAGCTGGAACATAGGAGCCAGAAAATATACTGGGAAAAGGAAATTATCAACATAAATTAAGAGAAGAAAAGTGAGAACAAGAAAGCACTTCAGGAAAATCTGGGTAAAAGGCTACCACAGGAGAAAGTTGTATCATAGGCACAGGAAGAGTAAATAATAATAAAAAAGGAAATATTGGTTGTGTGCCCAATCACAGTTTAATTTGATTTTGTCCCATTTTTGTCCCACATATGCTTCAATTTGGCACAATTTTTGGAAGCTCCGAAAGAGAGATCAATAGCATTCTCAAGCAGGGAGAAAGGGTAATGAGTATGGACAGGAGTGTGATATTACAGAATAAAATCTCCATTCGACAAATACATTTCAGTGTACATTTGAAGCACAGTAGTCCTTAAAGGCTTACAGAAAGTATTTCTATATTTTAATAGCACCCTGTATTAATTAATTCCTAATTGCCAAAATGTTTTTTGATTTTTTTTTGTTCCATCTTTCTCAAGCAGTTTTTGTTCTGTAAGACCCCATGTGAAGTGGCATGCTAGACATGCTATAAGACAAGCTAAGGGTTAATCTCCAAATTATCTTATGTTTGTTTGCCTTGCGTTCTTGAAGAAGTCTTCTTTATTAACTGATCTTCCTACTTCAGGTTTTATGTAAATAAAAAAAAATCAACAACAACAAAATGAAAGGGATGATAGTCTTATCATAGGCTGATATAGAATCATAGAATCATATATTATTGTTATCAGTTACACTGGTCTTTGTTTCCTTATTCAGACATATAACAATGTGAAATAAAACCATACACAAGCCTACTACAAACACCTATTACAAACAGGAAGGAAATAATTAAAATAATGAAAGGCCAAGTTGCCAAAACATTTCATGGATAACTGGGGAAATCGGATATACATGTGTAGTTTCAGAATGTGAGCAAAGCACCTACTGTACAATATGTGATGGTGTACCAGAAAATGTGATTTAAAAATGAATGGGAGAACATGAAAGAAAAACTTAGCAAGTGCCGTATCTATACCTATAATTACAAATATGAACTATTGCATGAAATGCAATTAAACTTTTTGATAGATCAAAGCTCTCTTCTGCAATAAAAAAGGAAAATATTCTACTGTATATTTAAATTGTACAATTGAATTGTATGAGGGACTAGCATGAGTACTGTAAAACAAAATTGAAATAATACAAGAGGTGCTATAGGGTTTGCCTTGTGCATTAACTAGCACAGGCATGATGCACAAATGCAATTATAAAGATCATCTCATAAAGAAGATTAACTGCATGGAAGAATAAAAAACATCTATCGTCTAAAAACTTAATCACTGGCATCTAACATTTTGCACATATGTTCACTAGGTTCTATGTACATCTATGAATAAAATGACTTCTACCGAGTACCAGTTCCATTCAGGAAGAGGCTGCTACATTTTGCTTTCTGAGCATTCCTTCTGCAGTGTTTCACTTTAGGGAGTTTGGTGGCCTAGGTAAAAACCTCTGAGTCAGGAGATGAGTAGTTCTAGTTCAGGATGAGCTACTGGACCTCTCTGTGCTTCAGTTGATCATGATGGAAAACTGTGAAAAGCAAGAAAGCAAATCACCTCAGGGCTCCAGAAAAAAAAAAAAAAAAAAAGCATTTGAGCAAAGCATTGCTGAATAGGTCCATTTTGTATTTATTTAAAATGAAATAATTCAATTAATGAGTATTGTCTTCAGAAACAAGTAGTGGATTTTGATAAAGAGCATTTAGCACAGAAATTTATGAAGTGCAGGTATGCTGGATGCAAAGAAGTCAGGATCACACAAGTTATATGCTTACAGAACTACTATAAGATTTCATTCTTTTGGATAAATTGATAAGAGAAAAAGTGCTAACTCACTTAAATCTGAGAAGACCATAGCAGGAAGGCTGAATTACAACCAATGGAAAGGTTTAAAAGAAGGAGCTGTGCAAAAATCAAGTCTGTAAGTGAGGGACTGATAACATAATACACATTTAAGCTGGAAAATATGTTTATATATTTGCATGTAAATAAAAAAGGATTATACTGGTGACATTCTGTCTGTATCATACATATAGCTTCATATTTGCCAAATTACATGCTGCTGGAGATTTATAAAGTGAAGAAATTCTGAATAACCCATCACAAAAGGATAAATAATATTTGAGAAAAACAAACAAACAAACAAACAAAAAAAAAAAAACACTAAAACACTGTAAACCACGTTTTGCATTTTTAACCTAAACAAACTTACCTTTCAGGTAGCTACATTGGTAGTGAAAGATTATTTTGGTTATAAAATTAGGAAATTATAGGAACTGCTATATCAAAATGTAATGAGATAAAATAATAAATAATTTTGGTTTAAAGTGAAAAATACTTTGCGAGTAATTATTGTCAGCTTGTAAATGGTGTCTTTCTAAAACCAACCAAGCATATAACAAGAAGATGAAGACGAGGCTTATTTTCACTTCATTTCACTTCTTTGTAATTGACAAGCTCTCACTGGGTGTCAACTTTAAAAGATGACAAATCCTAAATCTTATAGGACTCAATTCAATAGTTCACCTCTATAAACTGTTTGCAAATTAATCTACATTTTCAAATGAGCCAAGCATGAAATATAAGATGACATCTATATTACAAAAATATTAATTTGCTTGTCTTTTTTCAAGACCCAAAGTAGCTTTAAAATACTCAGCTTGTTAAGAAAATGCATTGAAATAGATAAATGTTCAATATTTTCTGTTTCTCAAGTTTACCTATCTGTTTTCCTGCTTTGTTCCAGTAAGAATTAGTTTCCTTCCCCAAAAATATACCTATTTGACATTTGATAAAGCATAGTAATTATACTTCAACTGCTTCAGTGACATAAACCAAAACACATGAAAAATGTTTCACGGCTATATATATATATATATATATATATATATATATATATTGTGTATATATATATACACAATATATTTATATACTTGTATATACTTTTATATATATACACAAAAGAAATTGGAGATAAATTTTCCTCTTCTCCCAGGATGTTATCTTATTTCCCTTGATGACCCTTCCCTTGTTCAAATTTTGTATTGGAACTGCTTCAAACATAGTCTGATTCGGAGAAAATCAAAAGCATTAAGTAAGTGAGAATAAGAACATAGTACTCTGTTTTATAGCTGTGTTCCTCTTTTCCTGGAACACTTGTCTACTTAAGTGTAAACATGGCATAACTTTCATCATAGCATAATTTTCTCTCTTTACTAACAGAAAATCCACAAAAGCAAATTTATTCCTAAAATTAGGTTACTTTTTTTTTCTTCTATACACAAAAGTTAAATGCAAATGAGGTTTTTCAGTCAAGATATGTAGCATTTGCAGAGCTGTTTAAAACTAAATGTCCAAATCATGCAGGAACTAGATCGAAACTTAGCACAGTTCTCTCTTGGAGAGTAAGTGCACCACCACTGTGCATCTGAGCTTCACAGTGTTTCTATATTCTTGATCCATTCTCAAAACAGAAACTGCACCTGTTGTACTGTTTCTTCAGTTAAAAAGGAACACTTCTGTTTCTTACTTAGGGACCAGCTTTCTGAGCAGTATTCTCTGCCACTGCTTACTGAATTGAATGTACACAAATTAAATGAAATTTAATTTCAAATACAACAATACTGAGCTGGAATGTAAGCTTTTAAGTGTAAAAACAATAAAATAAATGGATTTATTTAAAGGATATATTGAAAAATATTTTCTTAAAAATTTTGGAAAGCATTATGAAATGCCAAAGTGTGTGTGGGGGGCGGGGGGGGGGGGGGGGGGGGGAAGGCAGAGTTTATCAGATGAGATTCATGAGATTTAGGTCTGCTCAATAGAAGGTTTGGTTTGGTTTGGGTTGGGTTGTTTTTTTTTTTTGTCCATAGCTACTACACATCAGTAAATTATATTTCCTCATTTCGCAATGACATGTTTTTGTCTATGCCTATGATACATAATTATTTAAAACCCAAAAGGCATATTGTAACCACACAGTATTTTTGAAATAAAGAATCGGAGATTTAATGGAAAGATCTCATAATGTGTGTTCTTTTACTTTTACCTCAGGTTTTCTTTATAGTTATCAATCCAACTAGAATTTTATCTCAAAAAATGTCTTGCTAGCATTTTTGCAGCTGAGACCTATTATAGATGGTACCTGTTTGTTAAATACTCTAGCTACTTCCCTTCACAAATGGAAGCTGACAAAAAGTAAACATTGCCTTGCAGAACAGATTAGGAACAAGTACAGAAAAATGGCAGTACTGAAAAATGAAGTATATATATACTTGTATGATATTCTATTATATTTCTATTTCTCTTTTATTTTTATTGTTTGTTAAAGCAACAGCAAGAAGGTAGTAGGCACATGACTGCTTCATGCTTAATAATTAAATCTGATTTAGGTAGGAATATACCCTTAATTTTCCCATTTCAGAAAGAAAGTCTTACTAGCTTCGGTACCAGTCAACATCCAGTATGTACTCAAAATCATATGCTCCTACCAGCAACCACTTGCAGTCTATAGCAAAATGTAGACATACAACAGGTGTTTCTATGATTATCTGTTCTACAATGATTTTCCATAAACTAATCTTCATAGCTTTTTCTCTGTTAAAATATGTGAACAGGTCAGTTCTTTTCCTCTCCCACTCTGTTTTTTTCTGCCTCCCTCCTTCACAATGTTTCTGAAGATTCATTAATACTCTTGTATAGTGTTAAATATCCTTATCAAATTAATTTATATCTATCACTTTTATACATCTTCTTGCATGTTTTGTTGTGACATGTCAACAGGATTGACTCTAGAGAAATTTTAGAGGCATTCTATCAGTCACTTTATCATCAGATGCTTGCTAACTCTGTATCTAGTCTTCAGTGTACTAGTATCAAAAGCCATCTTGATGTCCAAGCAGATTATGTTTGTTGCTTCACCCCTGTCAACTCTCATTGTCACTTCCTCAAACAAGTTAATAGCATTTGACAAGCATGGCTTCCCCTTTATAAATGTCCTGGTTGTCTTTGAACAGCCTGCACCTGTCCAAATGTTCTCCCATTTTGTCCCTAATCAATGACCCTAGAATTGCTCCCAGTTTCCTGAAATATTTAGTTGAGCTTGAGAATCTTGCTCTAAATACTCAGGAAATGTTAGTTACTCCATGTATAGCATCTCTAATGTGTGTATCTGCACGTGTATTTTTAGCAACCTTTGCCACAACATTCCAGAATCCCAAAAGTGCTTATTTCATATTAAAAGTAGAAATATTCTATATCAGTTTTCCAGAGAAGGAACAGAGCACCTCTATAAAGGAGATGGTGAATCAAATCTTTTATGCTTGAATCACTGAAGTATCTTGTCACTATAAATCCTTGTCATTTGGGTGAAAGGAAAAGGACAACTTTCAAGATGTTCTCTAGTTTTTGGTGCAACAAGGAGTGCATGACTCCTGGCAAGTCAAATAAACTATCTCAAGTCCAAAATACAACTATTTTAAAATAGTATTGAATAAAGTTGTGTTTGTTCCTGACTGATTTTGCAAAAATGTATTTTATTCTATATTAACAAAGCTCAGGTTCCCCATCTTTCCTGAGGGCCACCTCATTAGCAGTGTAAGAAATTAATCTTTTAGGTAGAATAATGAACTTAATAGCAAGTCTCTGAACTTCCATGTGTAGGTGGAGGATGAGCTGGAATAAACAAATTCTGCAGTCTAAATTTCAGTATTAGCAGTACCAGTGTCATTCTCATACTGTTGCAGCTCATATGAACACAAAAACACTAATAAAGGTTTAAATGTTCCCCTTATTTCACTGAAAACAAAAGGTGTTTGGGTTTTTTTTGGTTGTACAGCATTTGTAGTTACACAATTAAACTTTCTTGCAAAATGAAATCTGAATGCTACTTGATCCAAATTTAAATGATCAAATAATTCCTTGATTTTTACTCCTTTTAATCTCAGCAAAAATTTCTTGCAAGTCACTCTAGAAAAAAAAAATGGTGATGGATTCAGATCTTTATTGTATGTAATCTACAGAGAATACAGAAAGGTACATTACTGTTCCATGACTCTTCAGAATGCACTGAGTCCTAAAACTTTCTCCCTACTACAAGAAAAGGTTGCATCTATAAACATTTTTGAATGTTCCTTTAGCCCTTTATTTTCTCTAGTCTTACATGTATGTCTTCTCCATGATCCAGGAAGATCTCAAGATATTTTTAAAAATAGACTCTGGAGGATTTGCACCCAGTGTCACTTAAAGCAGCAGTGGCTCTTACTATTGTATAAAACCTGTCATTCTGAGAAAGAGCAAGTAAGAAAGAGCAACGGCCATTGCTTGAAAAGGCAGGTTTTTCTGCCTCACAGAAAAAATCCTACCTTGCATTCTCTTTTTTTAAACAGTACAGGTTCTCTTTTTGGTTTTATTTTCCCTAATCTATAGTTACAAGGAAAAATCTTAAACATGTTAAAAATGTATAATATATAACATATATGATATATAGTATATAACACACAATATATAATTAATATATATCATCTATATATAATCTGTAATATATAATGCATTGATACATAATAATCTATAACATGAACTGCTCTCTTATTTTTATCTTCTCACCTCCATTTAGTTATTTGCTGAGCAGTTAAGGACATAAATATCAAGTCTGTATGTGCCAGATATCAAGAATGTAAATATTTTCAATAAACAATGTAAAATCTTTCAAATTTCAATTGTGTATAAATATCTGAGGGGAAGGTGTTGAGAAGATGGAGCTTGTCTCTTTTCAGTTGTGCTCAGTGACAGGACGAGAGGCACGAACTGAAGCACAGGAAGTTCCAGCTGAATACGAGAGGGCAATTCTTTACTGTGAGGGTGACAGCGTGCTGGAACAAGTTGCCCAGAGAGGTTGTGGAGTCCCTTTCTCTGGAGATACTCAAAACCCGCCTGGATGCCCTCCTGTGCAATGTGCTCTGGGTGATCCTGCTCAGCAGGGGGGTTGGACTAGATGACCATCAGAGGTCCCTTCCTACCTTGGCCATTCTACAGTTCTGTGAAATGACATTTCTTCTTCATTTAGAAGGCAGAAGATTTTCTTTTGTTTATAGACTTCAGAGAGCAAAAAAATAAGGACAAATAGCTACAGGAACATTAGTTGACCTTAGGAAAATGACAGTTAAAGTCCCAAATGGGATTTCAGGATCCAAGTCCTACCATCTCGTGCAAAAAGTTTTTCCTATATAAAAACACTTTGAATGAAAACTTCAAGGGACGAGTGCTACACATCCACTGAGCTGCAAAGTGTGAAGATTTATTCAACACCATTACATCCAAACATATACATCCAAACATATACATCATTCCAAAGAGAACACTGGATATTGAATTATTCTATATGTAGCAGATGGATTAAATAGCTGAAATATATTCTTAAAAATTCATACACATTAGCTCAGCATTGCATTTCAAGAAATTGCACATTTCAGGTGCTTCAAACTGAAAGAAAAATTACAAAGTGGAAGTGTTCCAAGGCACTCCTTGGAGGTGGAAAGCTGAACCCACTACATTTAAGGGAGAACAGGGCAGTTTTTACTGTATTGGAGTCAATGCTGCATAAGAGAATACATGAGAAACAGAACTGAAAGTTATTAACCTTGTGGGGATAATGATTCTGGAGCTGGATTTCACCTTTGCTCACCAAAGACTCAAACAGGCTAGCAGTTAGGCTTTTAGACCAGCTTGATAATATGATATTTTTGTACAACACTGTCTAAATATTATTTAGCAAGACCTATTATCACCTGTCTATATTATTGTGGAACTTCCTGGATGAATTTAAATGACTATGTGAGACAAAATCTATTTTTACATAGGTAAAAATAGATTACAAGGTAGCTTCATCAGTTCTCTTTTTAATAACTTACTTTTCTTTTGTGCAACATGGTAAGCATGATACCAATACTTTGTGTAGTAAAAGGACGCTCATACTTCTAGGCTACTTTTGTTTTCTGTTCAGGGAAGAAAAAAAAAAAAAAAAGATATTTCAGAGTTGAAGGATTCAGAAATAACTGTCATTGTCAGAAGGTACACAAAACTATACACAGACAGACTAAAGTCTCAGGTCTTCAAGAAACAAATCAGGCAGGAAAAACTACCTGTGAAGATTTTGGCCAATTTAGAGCTAACAGGAAAGGCCACAGATCTTGCAAAAGCATCTCCTCCTTCAGTTCCTCATAGTTGCTCTGCTGTGAACATTAGCCCAGATACCAACTTCATTGTCAGATCCTGTTCAAAGCAATGACAAGGTGAAAAGAGTTGTTCAGACTGAAGTTACAAAAGTTGAGTGACAGGTACTTTTTTGTGAAACAAAGCATTCTGGTGACCTGTCATTCCTCTACAGTAGGAGAATATACTTTTTTCTTTATGATGTGAGCCCTTCATTGCATAAATCAACAGGACAAATGATTAGGTAATCTTGCTCTAGGGCATTAAAAAAAAAAAAGAAAAAAAAAAGTTTTCCATAGAGTATGCAAAGGAATGTTAAGTTCATAGGACAGGATCATATCTGATATGTCAAACTCTTGTTCTCTGATACAGCAATGGATGTGTCTGTTTCTGAACATTTACAAAAGCTCCATACATTCTAATTAACCTTTATTCAGGAATGCTACTCTAAATATGTTTTATATTTTTGGCAATGTATAGCTGAATGTATAATGACATAGTAGGACAGTATGCTTTAAAGGATTCATGAGTTTTCAAAAACAAAGTAAGATGAGTTCAAAATTAGTCTTACATTTTTAAAATTCTAAAAATCACATTTACAAGGAAATTTGTTAGATCTTATATTTTATTATATATGTAATCTCTCATTTGTGATTTGAGACAGCAGAGTATACTTAGCAATATATGACTTTCCCTGCAGTGCTCACATTTTTTGACCAATCGCCTTTGTGGTGTTTCTATTCTGATAAAAATTCCATTTCAGATTAAGCAGTACATAAATAAAGCAGAATACCTTTCTGAAATAAGGCAGAATGGCTTTAGTCTCAAGTTTCTTGTCAGTTCTCTGCCTTTCCCTTTTATTCCTGAATAGTTTAAATCACATCAGTAAACATTACAAATAAATACAAAATTTTTAAAAGTTATATTGCTTATCACAGAATCACAGAATCACAGAATTTCTAGGTTGGAAGAGACCTCAAGATCATCGAGTCCAACCTCTAACCTAACACTAACAGTCCCCACTAAACCATATCCCTAAGCTCTACATCTAAACGTCTTTTGAAGACTTCCAGGGATGGTGACTCCACCACCTCCCTGGGCAGCCTGTTCCAGTGCCTCACAACCCTTTCAGTAAAGAAATTCTTCCTAAGATCTAGCCTAAAACTCCCCTGGCGCAACTTTAGCCCATTCCCCCTCGTCCTGTCACCAGGCACGTGGGAGAACAGGCCAACCCCCACCTCGCTACAGCCTCCTTTAAGGTATCTGTAGAGAGTGATAAGGTCACCCCTGAGCCTCCTCTTCTCCAGGCTGAACAAGCCCAGCTCCTTCAGCCGCTCCTCGTAGGACTTGTTCTCCAGGCCCCTCACCAGCTTCGTCGCCCTTCTCTGGACCCGCTCAAGCACCTTGATGTCCTTCTTGTAGCGAGGGGCCCAAAACTGAACACAGTACTCGAGGTGCGGCCTCACCAGAGCCGAGTACAGGGGGACGATCACCTCCCTAGCACTGCTGGTCACACTGTTTCTGATACAAGCCAGGATGCCATTGGCCTTCTTGGCCACCTGAGCATACTGCTGGCTCATATTCAGCTGACTGTCCACCATCACTCCCAGGTCCTTCTCTGCTTGGCAGCTCTCCAACCACTCATCTCCCAGCCTGTAGCTCTGCTTGGGGTTGTTGCGCCCCAGGTGCAGGACCCAGCACTTGGCCTTGTTGAACTTCATGCGGTTGAACTCAGCCCATCGGTACAGCCTATCCAGATCCTCCTGCAGAGCCTTCCTGCCCTTGAGCAGATCGACACACGCACATAACTTGGTGTCATCTGCGAACTTACTGAGGGTGCACTCAATGCCGTCATCCAGATCATTGATGAAGATATTAAAGAGGACCGGCCCCAGCACCGAGCCCTGGGGGACGCCACTAGTGACTGGCCTCCAACTGGACTTGGCTCCATTTACCACGACTCTTTGGGCCCAGCTATCCAGCCAGTTTCTAACCCAACGAAGCGTGCGTCAGTCCAAGCCAAGAGCAGCCAGTTTCTTGAGGAGAATGCTGTGGGAGACGGTGTCAAAAGCCTTGCTGAAGTCAAGGTAGACCACATCCACAGCCTTTCCCTCATCCACCCAGCGCGTCACTTTGTCATAGAAGGAGATCAGGTGACCAGAGCAAGTCCGTTCAGAGATCTGTTAGGCCCCTTTCTGTGTGATATGGAAATCTAATGGCTCTTTTTTTGCCATTAAAGATTATGAAATACTTTTCAATCATAAGGCAGGGTTACTCTAAAATTATAAGTGTTTCAAAAAGTGAAATAGTTAGACCAGTTCGATAAAACAGCTAAACAAATAATTGGCTAAACAACAGCAGATGTTTAATACAACATCATCTGTGAAGTATTTCTAATTTATTTTTTTCCAGAAACTATTTAACTGAACTATCCAAGGAAATCTAACACACATCCTAATGAAAGTTAGAAGCAGCTTGCAAAACTATCTTTCTCTTTCAAGTTTTGATTGACTACAAGTTTTAACTGACTACAACTAAAAATGCTCAAGAAACCCACACACATGCAAAGGTTCAAATAGTCAATTCAGAGAAATGTTAACCTAATTCTGGCCATTGGTGAAAATTAAATTGATTTTAAGTCAACAAAATTAAAAAAAAAAAAAAAAAAAGGAAATTAGAAGGAAGTATTAATATAAACAAAGTATATGAAGACCTATGGCTTTTATGTGATCTTAACAACTACAGATAAAACACCAAGGAACTATGTAAAATCAGTAACTATGCAAGCCCAAGCTCTATCATAGCAGAATCTGCCAGTGGAGTTTACTGGGGTTTATATATCTAGAACACAATTACATAACATACTATTTTATTAAAAATTATCAAATTACAGTGATGGATATTGCCTAATGGTCCTTCATGTGTAAACAGAAATTTAAGTAAGAACAAATAATACAAAATCAGTCATTAGTTTTCCCAACAATTTTGTCAGAAAAGAAAGATAATACATCCAATGGCCACCAAGGAAAAGAAAAATATTTTGTGAGATATGTCAGTCTAGTAACTTAAAACATGTCACTGATATTCATAGTAATATGTGAACCACCTAAAATGATCTTTTTGTTGTTAACAATCATCATTTCTGTTGTTAATAATTGGAATAATGGTTTGGTAATTCTCTTTACAGGAATTAAATTTTGCATGATAAAATTAAAGAGGCAATGTTGAAATGTACTGTATCCAAGCCTTCCCTAAACTAACAAATTCAGTTCATAGGAAATGTTTTCTGACATTGTGCAAAAATGATTAAAAGATTAAAATCACTTGGGTTTTGTGGGGGATCAAATACAATATTTACAGATTCAGAATCTAAATGCTCCTAGATTCCTAGTGATTTTATTGTATTTTACCTTCAATTTTTACATGGATGGTGGCAAAGGTTGCTGTGGTTTAACCCAGCAGGCAGCTAAGCACCTCACAACTACTCACTCACAGCGCAACACACACGGTGGGATGGGAGAGAGAATCTGAAAAAAAGTAAAGCTCATGTATACAGATAAAAACAGTTTAATAGGTAAGAAAAGGAAGGGAATAAATAATAGTAAAATAAAAAAATAACTAATAGGAACAATAAAAAAAAGAATATGCAACACAAGTGATGCACAATGCAATTGTTTATCACCCATCCACTGATGCCCAGCCAGACCCCAAGCAGTTGCAGCCCCCACCCTGTCCAGCTCCTCACGTTCTATTTGGCATGATGCCAAATGATATGGGATATATTAGGGTCATGCCTGTGTCCCCTCCCAGCTCCTTGTGAAGCCCCAGCTTCCTCACTGGCAGGGCAGCACAAGAAGCTGGATAGTTCTTGGCTCTGTGTGAGCACTGCTCTGCAACAACTAAAACATCTCTGTGTTATCAACATTATTCTTATCCTAAATCCAAAACACAGCACCATACCAGCTACTGGACAAAAATTAGCTTTATCCCAGCTGAAACCAGGACATTTGTACAGCATTTTTTTTTCAGTACAGCTAATATTTTTTTTTTCTGAATGTTTAGTTGTACTTCACAAGCAGATATTATTTGATACTTTAGAAGACAATCAAACTAGCTTTACTAGATGAGTAACATGATAGTTTCTGCAACAGTAATTTTTTTAGCAGGTTTTTACAAAAGCAGATTTAAAATGCATGCTTTTCTTTCTGCTGTTCCTGGAGGTGATTTCTGCAGAATATCTACTGATTTTCTTTCAAAATGTTATTGAACCACCAGGGTTATTTGTTATGTTTTCATTTGCTATAGTGTCATTTTATTTCAGCGTTGTCATGTGAATAATAGGCAATCAGGGCTGAAACTTTTCAAAATTGCAGCCCTCTAGATGTTACAATTAAATGAATTACAAACCCAGAATAAACAGTTTTTAATCACATCTAACACTTCTGCTGCATTATACTATTCAATTCTGTTATGATGGAAATCTAAAGTCCATAGAGTACTTATAGAAAAAATACTACCATTTATACAAAATTCCTGCTTAGCCTGATTAATAAACTGAAGCTCAGAAAATGATGTGCATGAAAACAGCTGTTCTTAACAATAATGACATTTTATTTTCAATTTTAGTACTAACACTGTGTCAATCTAAACAATACTTAAGTACATTATGTAAGTATAACAACATAAAACTAAATGTACCACATTCAGGAAGATTCAAAAGTAAACAGTGCTGAGAGGAAGGCAATTGTAGTTGTGCAGCAGCTGGTGATGAACCATTGCCATCATGAAGAGGAATGTGAGGCAGAGCAAAATAGTGCTGCCCAACTTTGCCATGCAGATGCACAAAAAAGTAAAATAAAAAATGAATACAGTCCAATGACATGGCTTTAAGAGTACAGTGCTTTGTACATGGGCAAACACAGCCAGGAGAAGAGCTTTGCTGGAAAAGATAAATTTGACAAAGCCCCACTTATCATTTATAACATGGTATTCTAAGAGTTTCACCTATCAATACAGGTAACTGTATATATGGATCACTGAATCACACTGCTTATTTTCAAAAACATAGCACCAGAGATGTAATATTTAAGATCACGTCTTGGCATTCTTTTAATTATCTGCCTGAATCAGATTTTGAGTGATTCACATTTCAAATATGTATATTACTGCTTTGTTGGTTTGGTTTGGTTTTCCTTGGGTGCCATGTAAATACATCTTATAAAAAGGGACAATTTTAATTTACCACCGTTTATTGTTCTTATTTAGGTATACTCAGAAAACAGCTTAATCTGTGATCTGTAATAGTAACACCGATGACAGGCACTTATATTCAGCAGCAGTGAAATTGTCAAAATAATTCCTTATTTTATTTAAGGATCATGGTGAACACTGAGATTTCCAGTTTGGGAAATATTCCAAAACATATTGGCAAACTGAAACACTTCATGTATATATAATGGAAGTTGTCCTTCCTTTTTCACTTTTAAAATGTGCATGTATGAGTAGAATTCAAGCAAAATCAACAAGATGCTTTTGTGCATCCTTTGAGTCCAAAAGATACAAAGATTCAAGAGACGTCCATAAATGTTAGAGACACAGAGAAATCTGTTTCAGCAGCAAGTATACAACAGGTAAATTTAGCTGTGTACTTGTCAAACCTAAGAAGAGTCTGTATAGCAGAATTGTCTGCTCCCAAATACACAGAATAGTGATCATAGAGTAGACACTCAAGGACGGAGCAGTTATGCATCCAAATTGTTTGTTCCAATAGCATAAATATGAAATGGAAGACTGAAAAGATGAACATAGTGAGCAACTGTAAGAAAATAAATTTAAAAAAAAAAAAAAAAAAAAAAAAAGCACTTCCACAGTTCATTCTCTAATTGGGTATGTTATAATTCAAGATACAGTCTTAATCTACCTAAACAATGATTAATATGAACAAAATAAATTGTACTACCATATGCCCTTTCACATTTTCAGACATTCAAAAGACAAAGACAGCAGAGAGCACATTCAGCTCACAAGCTGAAAAAAAAATGTTGCCAATGATGTATACAAAACTGTTTATGCTTTCTAGGATTCTAGGTATTATTAACACTGATATACCCAAGTGTTAAATCAAGGAAAAGGAAAGTAATTTTGTGGCTTCTTAAACTACTTTGCTTTCTTTGACAGGAAACTGTGTGAGCAGATGCTGATGCAGTTTACTAAAAGTGTAATCCATTATTATATCATCAAGGCAGGAATACTAAAATTTACATAGTGCTTAGTACATCTGTTCCCACCACTCTAGAAATGAATTTGCTTCTGTATAACTAATTCTTCCACCCATGTTCATCTACACTCATGTGCAGATGTCATGGAGTATAACTGGTTCCCACATTTGTCTCCACTAGTACACAATTTGCAGGGCTGTCACAGTATACACCTCCTTCAGATTGACTACCAGAGTATAAACTTGTAGCTGGCATTTATTACTTGCCAACTTTGGCCAGTTAGCATTCTGATAGTTGTTTATAGTTCAGACACAAATACTAATACATGCTGAGCAATGTCACGATCTTCTCTGATCGAATTCATGTGAATCAGTACCTTAAAGTATAAAATATTTCAAGTCTGAGATTAAATATGTTAGCTGTGTTTTTGTGAGAAAGAGCTACCAATGTAATGGTAAACTACTGCTTACAAAAGCTGGTGCTCACAGGTATCGCTCACACTGTTGCAGCCTATATGTCTCTTTGTGTGTGTTTTGGATGTTTATTTTCACGTTTTGTATAATTTTTCTTACTTGAGTTCTGGTCAAATATTATTTCATGCCTATTTTATTTTTTCTTTTTCTTTTGTTTTTAAACCCATGTACATATATATACATGTTTGAGAACATTCAAAGGAGATGGTGAAGTGTCTAGAGGGCAAGATTACAGAAGCAGCTGAGGTCTCTTGGTTTGTTCAGCCCAGAGCAGAGCAGGCTGAGGGGAGGCCTCATGGTGGCCTGCAGCTTCCTCATGAGGGGAGCAGAGAGGCAGGTGCTGAGCACTGCTCTCTGGGGACAGCAACAGGACCCAAGGGAATGGCATGGAGCTGGGACAGGGGAGGGTCAGGATGGGTGTTAGGGAAAGGTTCTGCACCCAGAGGGTAGTCAGGCACTGGGACAGGCTGCCCAGGGAAGTGGTCACAGCACCAGGCCTGCTGGAGTTCAAGAAGTGACTGGACAATGTTCTCAGACATAGGGTCTGATTTTTGTGTGGTCCTGTGTGGTCCTGGGAGTTGGACTTAATGGTCCTTGTGGATCCCTTCCAACTCAGGACATTCTATGATTCTGTGATTCTATATCTCTCTGAAATAATAAATTAGGAATTATTTTTGAAGACATTTCTGACTTTGTTTTTTTCCTGTATTGGAATTTCCAGAAAGATACAGAACAGTATGCTTCAATATCCAAAGAACTGGTTCCCTTGCACTTTATAATTAAGATAATAATAATAATGATAATAATAATAATAAAATTCTAAAACTTTTTAACTATTCCATTGATTTAAAAAAAATATTTAATTCACAGTTTTACTCAGATTTCAAGAAGTAATTACTACATGTCTCAAGTGGACTTTCATATACTTTATTGACATGTGAAAGAACTAGAATCTTAAGAGGAGAATGTGGAGCATAGAACTGTAGATATGAATTACAGAATATACTTCATAGTTTAAGAGAAGGTGACTGAACTCTGTTAAACCTGAGACATAGTCAGCCCATACTTTCTTAATAAGTGAGAAAGCTGAGACTGAACTATTACCACGTTGTTCCAGAAAAAAAAAAAAAAAAAAAAAAAAAAAAAAAAAAAAAGATAAACTTATCCTACAGTATGTAAGAGATGTTTAAACCTGCCAATTATTTTGCTCTCTAAAAAAATCTATTCCAAAGGAAAAACAGAATTTCCAGTACTGTCATTTTCTGTATTGCCCTTGGCCAAAAAATTTATTAGATTTAACAATGCCCTGCATCCTAATATTTTTATTTTTGCCAGAACACCACTCTTCCCGATGAATTGTACTTTTTAAAAGCTCTTTTGGCTACCTGAATCCCGTGTTTGATTATTCTTTCTATTAAAAGCAAAAGCATAAGAACAATTATGCTGAATGTTTTAGGAGCTCTTTGCACCTTGCAGCCAATGAAATCTGGCAGGTTCCTTTTTCCTCGCTTTCTACACATATCAGCCAACAAGTACTAAATTAAAAAAAAAAAAAAAGGCATACAAGAGCTATTTTCAGTGACACACTTGACACACTTGCAGCTAATGTTAAAACTCCCAATAACTTTTACATGTATTTTGAAAGACACAAAGTCAACTTTGGCATTTAGAGAGATACATTAACTGGAGAAAATGATATCTTTAAAAGCCTTTCTAGTTATAACAGCAAGACCGAATGAAACACAACTGCCAAAGAACTAGCAGGTTTTGAACAAAAAAAGGGCTTGTATTACAGTGATAACATGAAAATACTCCTAAGCTTAATTTTTCCCTAAAGATACTGTAAATTCTGAACAAATTCCGATGGGAGTGGGACATGTATTTGTGGGCAAAGAATTTACCCCCTGTGCTTGTATAACAGAAAATTAAAATAGTTAACATGGCACCCAAAAGATGAATGAATTTCCAAGGAAATAAATTAGGTTTGAAATTACTATTGGAACATATGCATTATACAAAAGATCATGAAATCCATTTCATCTGACATATTATACAATGAGCTACAAGAACATTTGCCACCGATAGAAGCATGTAAGATCTCATGTATTATTCTTAGAATAAAGATTGCAGCATGCAAGCCAGCTATTATACTTCCTATTGTGCTCTACCAACCTGAAGGTTATGAACCAGGGGTATGTCTTGAGCACCTTGGCCAGGGTTTTGTGTTGTAGAGCATACCACAGGAGTTAAGAGTCTGATATCTTATGCACATTTATTTACCTACAACAACTTTGTCCCACAAAGAATAATGAAGAAAAGGAATTAGAAGACACATTTGCAACAACTGAGAGAGAAAAATATATCATACAAAGCAGAAGCCTTCTTCTACGGGAATTTTATGACTACATGGATAAAATAGCCCAGATTTAAATGACTGTGTTTTCTTTAAAATTCCAAAGGAAAGCAACATATGGGATGCTCTATGTTTAACATAATGAAAAACAAACGCTCAAACCCCACAAAATTCCATTTAAATAAGATGAAAACTGCACTCAAAATCAAATGCAATATGTCCAAGAAAATATAGACCTGTAACAAGAATGTCCTTCTATCCAGAATTATTAAATCTACACGATGAAATCAACCTTTAGAAAACTATTTTCAAGTGCAAGGAAAAATATTACATATAAGTTTTTACATTTTTGCAGGAAGCATGAGCTTGAAAAGGCTAGTCCACATTCCACAGTGAGAAAGAGAAAATACATATGAAAATAAGATAAAAGTTGTGTTGGGTATAACCTCACAATGTCTGCAATCTCTTTGTACAGTACGCATTATTAGTTTGAATTCTGGATGGAGTGACAGCTGCTCTGTTTGTTTCTCTTCAATTGCAGTCAGTCAGGATCCTGTAACATGAGAAATAGACAGTTTCTTCAAACATGGTGAAAGCTGGTAGTAGGGTTTTTGAATACCACTGAGCAGACACATAGCTCAAAAGACTTCGGAAGGACCGTTCCTGCTGATGATATTACAGCCACCCCAACAGAGCAGCCTCGGCACCTCCTACTGACAAACTATTGCCTGCTTTCCTAGGCTGGAAGTTCAAATAATTGTATCTGATGTGTATTGAATTTGCTTAGCTCTTTGGAGTCAGTGTTTCTGTTAAAGTGGATGGTAAAGTACCTAAATGTAACATGGCTCAAAAAATGTCTGCAAACATATATCTACCACCTCAGGAAAATGTCAAACTAAGGTTTAAATCCATTCCTACTAAAACCAAACTTGATTCTGTGGGATTTACATATTGATCTAAAGTTAAATATGAAATGAGTACAAAAAGTATAAAAGCTGAATATGAAATGAGTACAAAGTACAAAAGTACATTGTAAAACACCTACATTGGGACCCTCTCTCCTAATTGGCTTTTATATAGCTTAAAGCAGACCTGAGTGTAGCCACTGTAAGAGTAAGAACATGGAGTCTTTTATCCAGAAAGGCTCCACAGTGCAGTTAGGGATTTGTACTAGGAAGCTGCCTTTAGGGTCAGGTCCTGCATCAGAAATGACATCGATCCTTTAGAAAGCTGCAGAGCTACTGACTCATATCTATAATTTCTTCATGTTCATAAAGCCTAAAAAATAGTTTTATAAGTACTTAGTTACTTTACAGAGCAGAGGATGCACTCAACATGTCTTTGCAGCCTCCTTTGAACCAGGCGTACACAGCTGGAAAAATCTTTTTTTCTCATTATTGAATGTCTTTGTGGAGTAAAAACAAATGGATTTTACAACTTATAACTAAATCTCACAGTCGTCAAATGTTAATACATTGCTCTGATAGAATGATAAGGACACAGAACATGGATGTCAGACTCTGATTTTGGTAGTATATTAATGTGAGATAATTTTTCCAATTAGTGTAACACCAGATCCTCAGGCACCAAGATGGTAAGAATTTCATAAACATCATGAGAATATATCAAATATAATATTAAAAAGGCAAGCCAAGTGTACCAAAATATTATTTTTGTACATTATGCCTACACTAAAGAATTGGTGTTATTTTGTCAGAATACATATTGCAGTCAGAGATTACAAAAAATATTCTGTTCCCTGTAGTTAAATAGGACAATCAAAGCGTAAAACTGCTGTGCTGTGCAAAGGTTCAAATGAGAAAATCAGAGGTATTGGGAAAGAATGAGTACATTTTAGTGAATAATTTTCAAAGAAATTTCCTTTTTGTGGAAAAAGCAAGTAAATTTATATAAATATGAAGATATTTTGGTAGTTTCAGTGAAGTGTCTTCAGTAGGAACAGCATCTTTTCCATATCAGCATCAGAGCATAGACAGCACTATGTGTCTTCCTGTATTGACCAGCCAGTTAGAGCAGAATTTAAGTGACCCATTGTAGGGATGAGAAGTTGGGTCTCACTTTTTGCTTTGCATGCATGCTTATAATCTGTTTGAAGCACCTCTCCACTAGGAGAAGGACTATCATGTACATTTTGTACAGATTGATTACTGAACCGTCATCAGATGGTAATGACTCTCAGATAGTACCAACACCAGTCAGGTTTGAGTAAGTGAGGTAAAACATTGCATGTCAACTGTAGCAATACTGGGTTAGTCAACCACTCTTACATGATAAATTTTACGTCAGTAACATGTACAATTTATGGCAAACAAATGCGGGATTTCACATGCTGCTCAGATGTGTATATAGACCAAGAAAGAACAAGGCCCATAAATAAGATTGTTTGGAAAACATTTACTGCTGTCAAACTGATAATGCATTTTAAATCCTGGGGTTATCAAAAAAGTGTTGTTGTCCTCATACCCTCCCTCTCTCTCCCCCCCCCCCCAATATTATTTGACAGCTGAAATTAAACAAATCCTATTGAAGTACAAAGCTAATAGAAGGTTTACTATGTGTGTCATTAGCACCATCCTTATAAGGAAACAGAAAATATGAGGTGTGGATTTTTAAAATATGATAAAATGAGAGCACCCTTAGATGCATATGAAGGTGTGACTTCAGGCCAGGCATTTTCTTATTACAATCAAAGTGACTCTATCTTATGTTAGTAAATAATCACTGTTGTGTGATTCAAGTTGACATCTTTTAAATTATTTTATCATGCCAAAAATATATATTGCATTTGAAATATGTTTTAACTGTTACATCATCTTAATAAGATAAATGGCCCAAAATGATTACCATATGCTGCTAAACTTTATGTTCAGACACACTAAACCTTAAAAGATCAACTTAATTTATAAATTAGAATATTTTTAGTGCTTGCTTTAATTTGACATGCTATTATTTATACAGATGATCTAAAATTTGATATACTATATTGCTTAAAGCTTATATCACTGCTCATGTTAGACACAAACATTCCACTATATTTCATTTTGCTTTCCTTCAAAAAAATAAAAAATAAAAGTGAAATTGAGTTAAATTAAAGAGATTTAGCTGTTGTCTGGATCTCTGAAACATGTTGTCTGAAACTGCAGGAAACCATAAACTCCTCAGGATTTCTACATAAAGTTTAGATGGCTGTGTTTTGGAAACTTAACCTAATATCTTTGTCAAAGATTATTTTCTAGGACAATTGGATGAACATACTATAATTTTAACCAGAAACCAGGAACTTAGAAAGTGACAAAAGGGTTTTGTTTGCTCTGTTAGATATGTATCATTTATATACTTTTAGGACTGTCATTTTTGAAAGGAAAGTATATTTGAAATGCTTTATTTGGAATACTGATTTATTGTGTACTTCCAGTTAATTCTTTAATGTGGCAAATTGTTGTGAAGATTATGTTAGCTAGGTTATGGATAAAATCAAAACATACAATTTCAATAAAAATGCAATAACATATTTTTGTACTGATTTCTAAAGTGTAAAAGCCAGCTTAGGACACTGACACATATGGTTCATATTTTGAGGTGACTTATTTTAAATTCCAACAATAGATATGGAATTCCCCCCCCCCACACACACACACACACACTCTGAATTTATCATAGCTGCTTTAATATGTCTTTTTCTAATAGACATTACCCTGTGCTTCTTGTCAGTTTATATCAATTTATCTTAAGTTGATTTTTGTTGTTTGTTTGTTTGTTTAGTATTTCTCCCATGATTACCTGATTACCTTCCATTTGTTAGTTTATATTAGAGAGCTGCCAGGCCAGAAATACTTCTCATATACACAAAGGAAATTTTAAAATGCTTATTTCTTATGGCTAAACTCCCTCACATCTCCAACTTCTTTTTCTGCATTTCTGAGAAGTAAATGCTCAAGGCAGAATATATATGTTGCTTGCTCTGATGCAACCTTTTCTGAAAAAGATGCAAATATTTTATAACTAGCTAGCTTGACAAAAGCTTTCACGTGTAATTCTGCAGCCCACACTTGAATCCACTTACTTCAATGGCCTGGAATCAGGAGCAATAAATGGTTAAAATTTGCTTTGAGGTTTGTTTTTTTTTTGAAGCACTGCAACTCTGTAGTGTATTAACAGACATCGAAAATAGTTACTTGCAATATAGGTATGTATTTCTATTTAAGAGAATAAATCTTTTCTTCAACTGGGTTTTCCATTTGGAAAAAAATAACTTCCCTCACAGAAAATATAGATTCTCCAAAATTCATGGAGCTACAAAAGAAAGAAACTTTTAGCAAAGTAAAACTATCTCAAAGCTTTGGGGAGAACTGAATGATGTGATTGGCAACCTGCATTCTGTTACTTTCTTCCATGTTTATGTACACTTCTATCCCTGAAGCACATAAATACTGTTTGTTAAACTTCTGTTGTTATGGCAAGTCTAAGTCACTGCAAAAAATATGACAGGCAGTATCTGAATAAAAGTAGCCACGCATACTTTTCCAAAGAAGTCTGTTGAAAGCAAGTGGTCTACATTTCTTTGAAACAGTCATATATTTCAAAGCTCTATCTTTCTCCTTGAACTGCCTTTCTCTAATGTAAATTATGCCAAATGTATATTTATGCCAATATTATTGATGACGTTAGATTTGTTGCACAAAGAAAAAAAAGAAAGAAAGAAAGAAAGAAAGAAAGAAAGAAAGAAAGAAAGAAAGAAAGAAAGAAAGAAAGAAAGAAAGAAAGAAAGAAGGAAAGAAAGAAAGAAAAGCTTTGTTTTCATTTTTGAACAAAGGAAAAATACTGCTAGTATTTTTCTCCCCAAAAAAATCCAAAATGAATACAGAGGCAAATGCTTATCTCATGTACAGCAAAAATAAATTCTTCACAAACTATAAAAAAATTGGTGTCATAATAACAAAGAATTTCTCATATTGCTTGTAAATGACCACTAGCAACTAAGAACAGACTGTAGGTGTCTTTATCTGGCCATCAATCTACTTCTGGTAGTGACCAAAAATAGATGTGAAAGAAGTAGTACCAGAAAACATTTAATAAACAAGCACCTTTCCCTAGAAAACTATCTCATCTATCAATTATTTGTGTATCAGACACTTCCTAAGCAAGAAGTCTCTGATAAACAAATTACATGGCTAATTTCATCCTGACTCCAGACAGGCTTCTCACATCCACAATGACCTGTCCTAAGGAGTTACGCAGTAGACATGGGATAATTCTTCCCTTGTTCTCATTCAGAACATGCCACCTGCTAGATTTACTTGGTGCCTCTGTTTCTCAGAGTGGAAGAGCTACTTCCATGCTACTCTATGTCATATTCTGGCCAGTCCTTTATTAGCTGCATCCTATACACCTATAAGGTGTATACCATGGTATCTGCCCGCAGGATATAGATGCAAAATGGGTTTACACCATTGGGTTTTGTTGTACATTTTCTTCCTAATAATTCCTAATATAGTTTGACTCTTGAGAACAGAGATGGCCACGACCTTTAGGTAATAAATGCCTATTATAACCTTGAGATCTTGCTCTTGAGTGGCAATCAATGGTCAGACAGGGACCATCAATTCTATCTCTTGGGTTAGTGTTTTTTTCCCCTATATACATCACTTTACATTTACAGACACTGAATTTCATTTGCTATTTTATTACCCAGTCACTCAGTCTTAGGAATTTCTTTGCACTTCTTCAGTCAGCACTAGTATTAACTACTAATGACCTTGTATCATCAGGAAAATTGCCACCACATTATTCATCCCCTTTCCTAAATCATCTGCACTGAGCAGAACAGATCTTGGATCCCAGTGGAACACCAGTGTAACTTCCCATTTACTTTTTTCCTGTCTTTATCATGCTTTTTAAGCAGAAAACATCTAATAAAGCCTTTTTTCTTTTTTTTTTTTTTTTTTTTTTTTGAGTTAAGCAGATTTACTTGCTAAAAGCCACTGAATTTTGAGTAGTTTATGTATTCAAATGACTGTCTTTTTTCTCAAAAATCTCTGGAGCCTGTTTCAGGTTCAGTATAATGATTTTGGGATATCATTCCCAATCATTACCCTGTTGGTTGCATTACTTTTAGAAACTTCATATAAAACATATCTAAACAGTAAGAAATTAAGTGTCAAGCTTGAACAATGTCACACTGTCAGTTAAGGAACTGGAACTAATACCAATTTTAGAAAGAGCTGCAAGTAGAGCTATACCATTGCTAATATAACTACATGCATAATTTCTCTAAAAATGCACTTTCTATTGATATCAGAAAATTGACCAGCTCTGTCAGTTTAAACAGGTGAGTAATTTTTGTGGCTACTTCTCTAATAAAATACCTACCAAATGCCATGGCTTATTAGTTAGCATCCTAAATGTTCTGTAAATTTAGCATACAGACATCTTCTACTTTGCAGCTGCTGTGACTTGAACTGTCTATTGTGGTCAATATATGGCAGCCGTATCAGGTGTCTGAAAAGACAGTAAGATGTTTTCTGGCCACACCCATTGGATCCTTCCTTAGATATTGTTTCCCTTTAAATCTTATAAGAAGGGGAACCAAATTCCAGTATTGGGCCAGTCAAAGAGATACTTTTTAAACTTTCTGCCTGGAAAGTTTACACTTAACCATATTTTAGATGTGTCATAATGTCGTATTTCGAAGACCTGCCAGATGAGGTCCTTATGTTCTGTTTGTCTTTCTCTTACAGTGGAATACATATTATAGCATGCATATAACAACAAAATGGAGATAATGCTATCATTATATATAAAATAACAGCATATGTGTAACACTAGAAAATATGTATGACAGGGCATCTAATTTCTTAACCGACGCAAGAATGAAAATCTGAATGTGCAATGCTGTTATGTTGGAATAAAACTGTGGCTTTTCCAGTCCAGGTCAAATCCAGAAGATCCTAAATATATATATATAGAGAGAGAGAGAGAGAAAGAGGAAATAAAATAATTTATTATGAAGCAACTAGATATGTGTAAAGAAAAAGTTTAATTACATCTAAGCATATTTGCAGTGATTCATGATGGCTATTTACATCAAATGATTTTTTAAATATTAAATATTAAGTCCATTTAAATGTAATAACTTGTATGGCAAATTTTCATCTTTATTTCAGAGCCCTGCTATTTTAAAATTTGTCATTAGAGCTAATAAGAAATGATATTGAAGTTACTCCGTACATTTAAATGAAGCATAAATCAATTATTGAAGCAAGGAATTTTTTCATCATTGTAATGATTATTGGAATAAATTTAATCTTGAGATGTTTCATAATGAAATCTGCAATAGTAAAAAAATTACATGGATTTAATTTTTACTATGTGCTATTTAAACATGTTTCCCACCGGTGTAACATTTAAGGGAACACACACACAGAAGGAGAATTTCCCAAATATGGAGATAGAAAAGCTAGGTTTAAAATTGTTCTAACATGCCGGAATTTTATATGTGATTTTTCATCAAAAGACTATTGATTATTTTTTCCTCTCTCCTTCAACCTTTGGAAAGAAGTGCAGAGGATCAAACAATCAGCTTTCTGAAATATACAGATAAATGTGCATGAAGCTTGGGAAAATTTAAAAGTATAAAACACTTATATACCTGTCTGTGTCTCAGACAAGGAGAAAATTAGACTAGCTGTGATGTGACAGCAGCAATGCCTGACCAGTGCTGTGAGAAGTGTAGCATGGTGGATTCAAATAAGATGCACTGTGACCATTTCATTGTTCTCAGTTATATTCATACCCACCTTAGCTCTACTGCTCATAAGAAATTCACAAAAACACAACAATGCAATACGGAAACTGAATTTCTTTGTATTGAACACAAATATAATGTGGACATTAGACTTCGGGAGACTGATTCTGTGACCTTGACACAAGAAAAACTGTTTTTACTAAGCATGATTTTCTTGAATAGAAACTGGGGAGTAACTTATGTTATAGCAATACTAAAAATATAAAACAAAATTTCCCTCAGCTTCTGTGGAATGAGCTACTACAGTCTCATACTTCTCATTTTCTTCTGTCTCATAAATGGAAAACAGTTTGCATTTTAGAGTTTAAATCTGCTTTCATTAAGAAGGGTCATCTGATTATCCTCTATATCAATGTTTGCCTCTCTTAACCTTGCACAATTTTTACTTCGGTTGACAAAATTTTAACCAAACTTGACAGATGTTTTGTAAATACTTAGCCTGGTAAAGTGCCTTGCCTGAGGGAAACCTGACATTTATACTTGACAAATGTACTAAATAGAAGATGAAACCATTGCAAACCAGCTTCATTATTTTTCTGCCATCAGAACTGCATATTTTTTTGAAAGGTGTAGGTCTATTTGACTGAGCAGTTCTAGGGAGTCATTAAGACAATTTCTAAATCAGATTGTAATCATTTGATTTATGATGCAAGAAACATTTGTATTTTGCACTTGTTTTCATTCATTTGAATGAAAACAAAAATATGTCTGGTCTTTCCTTTGCACTGGCATGCATCCTTATACCTAAGTTTATTTAAAAGAAAGGGGAAGGGAGAAGGAGATTGGTGTGCCTGCCCCATTACTCTATGTGCTGTTTAAAAAAACATTAAGACCCTTTTAGTTTACTTAGTCCATTCCCTACAAATACTAGATTTGTTCAGACTTTGTCATCACAGAAACCATGAATATTCTTTCAAACACTTTGGGCAATGTTGTCCCATTTTTCCTCTCTATAGCACTATATTAAGCCTTGTTTTAGTCTTACTAACACTATGTTGAAGGAAATAAGCTAAGTATACATAACCCTTTTAAACACTCCAGTACACACTGGTAAAACAAACCCTTACTTTTAACAGGTGCACAAGAGAGTCAGGGCACTGAATTCCAAGTATCTCCTAGCTTTGTTTTTTTAATTCCATGTTTAAAGACAGAACATTGTGTGTTGTTTTTTTTTTTCCTTGCCCATGGGGAAAATGTCTTCTAGAAGACAACAGAAAGAAGCTGAAGGATAATGTTGCCAACAGCATGTCAGAGATGATTACTGCAAAAGAAAAGAAAACCTCCTGTTTTGACATTGGGCAACCAGTAGAAGAGATCAGAAAGAAGCTACAAAAAATTGCTTACATATATAACTTAAATCCAAACCGTATAATTGTTAGCCAGTATTCTTTTCTTCTTTGAAAGCACTCTAAAAAGAAGGAAGGAAGGAAGGAAGGAAGGAAGGAAGGAAGGAAGGAAGGAAGGAAGGAAGGAAGGAAGGAAGGAAGGAAGGAAGGAAGGAAGGAAGGAAGGAAGGAAGGAAGGAAGGAAGGAAGGAAGGAAGGAAGGAAGGAAGGAAGGAAGGAAGGAAGGAAGGAAAGAAAAGAAAAAATCTCTTTGTTTTGTTTTTTTTTGACTGAATCTTGTCCAGCATGAGACAGAATGGTATGTCAACATTGCAAATGGAATGAAGATTTGTACTAGGTCTGGCTGCGATGGAGTTAGCTTCCCCTGCAGCGGCCCATACAGTGCTGTGCTTTGCACTTTTAGGTAACACAGCCCTGATATCACACCAAAGTTTTGTCTATTGCTGAGCAATGCGGGCACAGCATCAAGACTCCCTCCAACCCCCCCTAGAGCCAGCAGGCTGGAGTTGGGCAAGAGGCGGGGAGGGAACATCACCAGGGCAACTGACGTAAACCAACCAAAGGGATATTCCTTACCATATGGTGTCACACTCACCAATAAAAGCTGGGAAAGGGGAAGGAGAGGAGGCATTATGAAGACATCTGTCCTCCCAAACAACCACTACGTGTATAGAGGCCCTGCTTCCCAGGACTTGGCTGAACAACGCTCATTGATAAGAAGTAGAGAACAATTGTTTTTTCTCTCCCTTTCCTTCTTAACAGCCTTTTCCTGTTTTTTCTTTCTTTCCCATCATAATTTCTCCTTGCCTCTCCCTTTGAGGAGAGTGGTTATGGTGTTTAGCTGTCCATCATAGTGAAACAACTGCATGGCTACAAATGGCTAAACCAAAGACTTCTGTGGTATATATAAGCTCAAAAGAGATGAAACTGCATTTCTCATGGTTCTAGGTCACTGGCATTGGCCAAGCACTTGTTCACAATTACAAATGTAAGGTAATACATGTTAATAAAAAGTCGTCATTAACACAGTGTGCCTTGAAAGACATCCTTGGGCCAAAAGGGGAAAAAAATGAAGAAGAGGATGCAAAATCCTCATGAAGTGATTAAATTCTAAAGAGAAATGAAAATTAGGATTTTTTATTCCACATAAGTTTAGCGCATTTCTGAATTTCTAACTCCAGTTTGCCACACAGTTACTGTGAAATTCCCTCCAAAAAAAATTAAAGAGGCTGTCTTCACTTTAATACTTCCCCAAATAACAATAACATTACCTCTTTATTTACAGATATGTTTTCTAATATACAAATAACCAATTCTAAAACCATTCTTAATTGCTGTGCTACAGAAGCTAGGATTAATTAGCCAATATACAAGCAAAAGGACAGTTGTGGTACTGAAAGGTTGCATTCAGTATTTTTATAACTGTGCATAACTTCTGCTACATTTATATTATAATTGGCAGTATGGTTACAGATTGCACAAGAAGGCTCTAAGTGATATTAATTTACTTAGATGAAAATAGTCAAATTATTCCATCTTAATATGAGCTGTTTATATCTTGTTTGTGTATTTTGAAGCTTCTATTTTCACATCTCTGCTACTTTTTTACTGGAGCTGGTCAACCTTAACTCCAGTTTTTTCCACTGGGGTGGCTTGTGTCAGGGGCTTGAGCCAGTGCAGGGCTGACGCACAGAAACACCAACTATGTCCTGTGGGACAGATGCTACTTCTTGAAATCCTGTAGTAAAAACTTGACCAAGAAGTCTGTGACAGAGGCTGAATCAAACCCAGAGCTTTCCAGATTTCATACAGGCGAATATGAAATATACATCGTGTGGCAGTCAGTTGGTCTGAGAACAGGTTCTGTTCTTTGTTAGAATCCAATTGCTTAAGAATAAAGCAGAGGCAGAATCCTTAATCTACAAAGACATTTGACTTCAAGGAACTGAATGATATATTCCCTACCATCTCCTAAACCATGTATTTTGGATTAATTTTAGGGAACATTTTCATATATTGTTTATAAATAGATAGCTAAATCTTTGGCATCAGGCTTTACAACATTTCATTTATTATTCCATAAAAGACATGTTACGGATCTGCCACTAACTCCTGTAAAGATATATTTCTGTGTGACTTTTCGGGAAGCCAGGCAATTAATATAGATATCCTACAACTTCTTCTGTCTTTTCTATCAAATTCATAGAAATACAAGAATTCATGATGAAACAAAAAATACAAATTGTAAAAGGTTAAAAAAAAAAAAAAAAGGGAGTATGGAAATACTACTCTGCATTCCTTACTCAACTAGAACAGTTAATGGAGTAAAGAGCAGCATTAAGGAAGGTGAGCCTCCAAACTGGACATCTGCATAGCTGTAGCATATAATCAGTTTATAAAGTTACATTAACCAACTATCTCATTACTGTAAGTTGCAAAACACTTAATTTATTCATACAAAATTGAGTGTTCTATTTTACAATGTGTTAATCCAGAGGGATCAGAAAATGATTCTAATAGTGAAACATTTAAGTATTAAGTACTGTATATTTTATTGATTTACATGACAGGTGAAAATATATCTTAGTTATAAGGCTGTCAGAATAAAAGAACCTCCCACAATTTCAACTTAATATACATTTGAGGGTGAAGATGTAGATATTCATGAAAAGAAGAACAATTTAACATTTGAACATCATATTTTTTGAACTTTCAGAAAAAGTCTCACAGACTTTTCTATATATTTATATAAAAACTAGAAAAAGACTTTCATTGAGTAAAATGGACATGTAAATGTCACACTGGAGTCAAGCCCAGACCCACTTTTTTTTGCAGTTGTTTCAGAGAGAGAGAGAACAGCAGCTGGAATGACAATTCACTTCACATTTTTTGTTCCAGGAGAAAATCTGAGCTCAGACATAAAAAAGGAAGTACAAGAGGTAGAAGCTGGGGCAGGTGACCCAAGTGAAGTATAGAGTTATTGTCTCATCTTACAAGGATGGCATTAGGAAAGCCCACTAGAATTTGAAAGGGATACAAGAGTAACGGGTGAAAGGCAGGAGAGTGAGGAAGACTTACTCTCAGTGCAGAAGGATCAGGTTGGCAGCACTTAAAAAAACTGACATATGTAAATCCATGAGTGCTAATGGCATTAGCTGAAGTCTGTCCTCTGATGGAACCAGATGCAGTGGGTGCAACTTAAAATACGGACATTCTATCTGGACATGAGAAAACACTTTTTACACTTTTTTTTTTTTTTTTTTCAGTGAAGATGATAAAAAATTGAAACGGGTGTCCCAGAAAGGTGGAGTCTCCAGTTGTGGAGATATTGAAAACCGGACTGGACATGGTTATGGTCAACTTGCAGTAGGCAAGAGCCTCTAGGCTCTTGAGCAGGGAAGTTTGGGTAGATGATCTCAAGAGGTCCCTTCTGACCTCAACAATTCTCTGATTCTGTGGCAGCTACTTCAATTGAAAATTCATTAAGTCTAGGGACAAATATGAACTTCTGAATCTATTCAAAAATAATTAGTGTGATTTCATTGCCTTCATTAGGCTCTGGACTACAGTGAGATACACTTAAATATAATGCAATGTGTTTATAGTAATGTAACTCTACTATCTGTTGCTGGGATCAGGGGAATACTATCCTCATAGCCTTTGAGGCAAAAGGCAAAAAGACAAAGGTCTAATATTAGGTCATTTGTGTACATGTTTGCACTGTTTGTGAAGAAGCATCCATTCAGAATGTGAGGCCTGACAAAAATGTTACTGTTTTCCATGGTCTTACTTCAATAATCAAATATGTGTAAGATTTAAAATGTTTCCTGAGTTGTTAACCTCACTTCAAGCAGGACAAAGTGCTCAACATCTTTCAAGCTTTCTCTTACATCATTTTGCTATGTCCTTCCCTTCTCCCCCAGTTCTGGCATGTGCACCAATTCACTTTACTCAACATAATGAAGTAACAGTGCATAGTCTCACAGTGGAATTAATGAATCAGAAATACACATAGCATGCACAGTTCAATCTCAGGTTTGAATAATTACAATTCAGAAACAAAATCAAATACCTCAGTGAACGATCTGGATACTTAAAAAAAAAAAAAAAAAGACTGAAATTCATCAGCTAAAGTTGGTGGGTTTTTTTTTGGTTGGTTGTTTTTGGTGGTGGTGGTGGTGGTTGTTTTGTTTTGTTTTTGTTTGTTTGTTTGTTTGTTTTTTTCATGCAAGCAGTTCACCCAGCTCTATTAAAGCTGCTGGAGAAATCTCTTAGAAGAAATCCATTAAGCACTTCAAGTGTGTTATTTTTGCTCTGGGCTCAGAGAGTCTTTTTCTGTGTCATTGCACTGGTCCAACTCAGATGAATCAAGCGAATACAGAAATATTGGCAGCTTTCATACTTGCTTTTTGTCCCGAGCCCAGTGGATGAATAGCACTGAATTTCCTTGTTTGCAAGCTTTTCCAAGTGAGCCTAAAGGTTCTTGCTCATCAAGATTGAAATATCTGGCAAATAGTAACAGCTCTAGAGTGTAGCTTATAATTTGAATTGCTTGAGCAAGTTCAAAGTTAGTGAGCCAAGCCAGAACATAATCTACTCCTATTTCAAATAAGACCCTTTACGTAATGAGAGATTCCACATTTAAAAGTTCATATGCAACAAAATATCACCAAAACACCAGTAAGCTTTGCTAGATATAATTTTATTTTTAAATCATAAGCCCTGGAATCCTGTCACAAATTATAGTTAATTTTGGGTCATTTGTGAAAGCTTTTCTGGAGAAGTAACCTGAGAATGACTAAGCTGAGAATGACTAAGTTTCACAGACCTCGTCATCTAGTATGTCACACAGGAAAATTGGGCTGGGTAGATGAGAAAAAGAATGAGTGTAAAAAGAGGTATCAGAAGATAAAGGTGGATCCACTGAATCTGAAACAAGGAAATCAGAGGGATGACTGCACTCCTAAGCTAAAAATAAAAAAATAAAAGCAAAACAAAACAATCAGCTTTGAAAACATTAATTCTGATGAGGGAATGGGCAAAAATGATGCAGGTGCTACTATGATTTGGGAATGTAAGCAGGAATTTGGGAAAAAAAAAAGCTTAAAAAAATATTCAGTTTGTCTTGAAGCATTATTTTTGACTGAAGCTATGAGATGCAAAATTTCCATAGAACAGTAAGGATTAGAATCTTCTCCCATATGGTCATCTAGTTTCAGTTTAGTGCAACTAAATTTAAAGCTAACATGTTTTAACTAATGCATTTTAGCTTTAAAGTTTGTTTCCTGATTTTGTTCCACCAAAAGAAAAAACACATAAGCACTTACACAATTACATTTCACCTTTGCTATTATATCAAGAGAGATTATTACCAGCTCTGGAGACAAAAATTTTTTCTTATCCCAATAGAGCTAAACACAAATATTGTATAATAGAGATGTAACAATATCTTCATCTGTCTTATGAAGATCAAACATGAAAAAGAAGTATGAAACCCATTCATTTGGAGGTAACAGAAAACTTCCAATGTTTAAAAGCTTACTCTCATTCTTGTCTCATTGCAAATTGGCAAATTCAGAAAAAAAAAAAAAAAAAAAAAGATATAGGATTTCTTGCAATATGTTGCTTTTAGCTGAACTAGAAATAGCTTTTTTTTTTTTTTTTTTGCTAAATTTTGTTCTATTTGCTTTACATCATGATCAATGAGGTATAAATACATGAAAATAGATAGAGAACAGATAATAGATAGAATGAAATTAACATTTCAGGCTTCAAGAATTAGATATTTTCCAATCAGTTTTTGATTTCACAGAATCACAGAATCACAGAATTTCTAGGTTGGAATAGACCTCAAGATCATCGAGTCCAGCCTCTGACCTAGCACTAACAAGTCCTCCACTAAACCATATCGCTAAGCTCTACATCTAAACTGAAACCTCTTCATTTATTGCTATGAAGTTTGGTGTTTGATTCTGGAATAAATAAATATACAAAGGTTCATTCAAGGTAGACTGCTTTATCATGTTATCATGGTCAATAATGAAAGATGCATGTAAATTCCTCATTTGTTTTTTTTGCTTCCTATTTTTCATAAAAGATTTGTGCTAGTCCTAATAAGTTTCCCGTGTGCTTGTGCAACAGTGAAAGGAAAAAGATACTCATTTATACTTTTTAAACTGCCTCGTAATTGTAATACTTTATATACTTCATGTAGTTTGCTAATAAATACACTAATCTCATTTGAACATTTACTGTCGTAAACAGCAAAAGTATATAATCTGTTCTATTCAGTATTTTTAAATCACAAGAAAAAAAGTTCCAAGAAGCAACACTGCCACCACTAGCAATGGGATTCATGGTATCTAGAGTGAAATTAATTTATACAGAATATCTGAAGCTATCACAGAGCACAAAGACTGGGAAGCAATTGATTAGTGCTTCTCAGGCACTCAATTTCAGCCTCTGTATTTACTGAGCCATGCTTGTAATCATCTCTAGTTTTCTCAATGAAGATACATGGGACTCTAATGAAGTATTACACCCAGTCTGATGGCATGAATGCTGCTTTATTTACATGAAAACTTTTTAGCAAGCTACAATAAAAGCACTTAAAGGTCTGGATACTCTAGTGTATTTGTAATACAAGGGTGAAAGGGGGTGCAGAAAGAAAGAGAAAAAGTTCCATTTCTCAACAACGGATACAGTGCAGTGATCACTAAAAGTTGAAACTATCACAAAAGTTCACTGGTACATTGAATTGAACCACTGATCTCAAACTACAATACATTTTCCACTAATGCCTAATGGGCTGAGCATCATTCATTCAAAAAAAAAAAAAAAAAAATAGACATGAAAGACCCCAAATCCATACCTGAAAGGGAATAAAATCTATAAAATCTAAGGGAATGAGTTTTTGAACCCCACATATCTCTTCTAAAAATGTTGCATATGCCTAAAACAGAATTAAGAAAAAGTTTATTGTGAAAACTCACTATGATAACTGCAGCACTTCAAACAGGCACCTTGGTAGAAATGTAGAAAGATCAAGGCATGAACACAGCTGAAAAGCTGGAGATCTTTTCAGATATCAAAGGGTTTGTTTGTTTGTTTGTTTGTTTGTTTGTTTATTTATTGTTTTGGTGATAGTAGTCTCATGGGGGAACAATGAAGCGAAATCTCATGTTGTTTTTGGCCAAGTAGGCTAGAAATTTTCTGGACAGCTTATACTTTTGGATAAAGAATAAAGAAAACATCTCCCAGTCACTCAGATTGCAACTGCCTATTTGTGGATGTTGTCTCCTCTGATCTATTCTCAAGTGCCTAAAGAAGAAATATTCAGTTCCTCCTCCTGAATAGAGTTGCACTTGATGTTAGCTGTATAATATCTGAGACTCCTAAATTTTATTTGTCTGCAAATTCATGCACATCTTTCTGCCATTCCAGATAATATTTAAGTACAGTAAGACTTCCACTGAGTTGAAAGCTTTTATTTTAGTTGAGCTATAAAATGAATCTCTAGGTCATTGGGACTTATTCTTTTCATTTTTTATTGGAAAATGTCTGCCCATAATAATGTCTGAATGGCAAGAATTTGCATGTCCCACGCGAAGATGTTCAGGAGTGAATATAGTTAGAATGGAATTAATAAGTACAATAACATTTTGGCAGTTGTCCAAGTATAGTATGTAATGCTTTCTATTGTTGGTGGCATGCACAGTGAAATGCTGGAAACAAGATTTAATATACACAGAGAGGGAAGCTACTTGCAGTTACATATCTCCTATAATATAATACATTAGGTAACACGAGCTTTTTAAACCCCCTAAATTAAGTCTTTAAAAGACTGCTGTGTTTTTTAACATGGTGTAATAGTAAACTAATACTAATACTTATCACATCATGCGATGATCTCAAAATGCTTTACAAAAGAAAAGAAGTAATACTGTCCCCATGCTACATGGAGAAACTGAGGTATGATAAAATATGCTAATACCCATGGCAAGAAATAGGTCTGTAATACAAGAACATAACCTATGCCTCTTAACTTTTATCCCCATCTTCTTCTTGCTTAGTAGCATTGCCTCTGAACATTTTTTCTAAGCAACCTATGATTTTAAATACATTATTTGCCACTCACTATAAGTGTTTGAAAAACACTGATCACTGTCCAGTCACTTGCTATTTGCAGTCTCTGTCCTAATCCCCATGTAATCCTTTCAACCATGACTTCCTCATCCAAAGTATCATATTCACAAGCTACTGAAAATAATATTATAGAAACATAGACCTGTAAAAGACACCATACTGTGAATCTGCTATTGCCATGAAATCATGGAACTTTTCACATGAAACAAAAGCTCATGATGATTCCTACAGTTAGTAAAGTGCTTTCTCGTTGACAGCGTTGAATGAGAAGGACATCTGAGGTGGCCCAAAGCATAGAGGGATAATTTATATATGAGCAGTGCAGAAACTCTTATAAAACAATCACAGTGATTAGCTTTATCAAAAAAAAAAAAATCTAATCACCAAATTATGCAGAGGTATGCTTTGTTAACACCTCTGCATAAGGGGATGCGTTTAAAAATTCATCTGGAAAAGATTTTCTTCTTCCTCAGAAACTTCAATCTATCTTTTCTGGAAAGCTCAGGTAAATAATATCACTCCTGCACTAATGATTCCATAGAGACAAGAGAAAGAGTAATTTCACTGTCTGATGACTAAAAGAAAATCCTCTTGGCTTGTGGTCATGTGGATTTTTAATTCTGCAGATACACAATATCCACATATTAGCTTATAACTGAAGTAGATCAATTCCCTTCTGATTCAGAAATGAAATATCTCTGCACAATTACATAGAGTTTTAACACCACTTAGAATATTGCTTCTTATTAGGAAAGTAAGTATAGCACCATTTACTCACTTTTTAATAACATTCATGGCCAGAGGAATGGCTACAGCTGCCATTTCAAATCATAAAGAAGTCAAGGGTGTTTTCAAAATTGGAGATAATGAAAGATCTGTTTTCTTTCTTTCTTTTATTTTTGTTTCTTGGTAGCTATTCCCAAGTAATCTTTAAACATTTATATTAGAACTAGAATATGTCATATTTAAAATAACAAATACCATTTCATCTGTTTTTGTTTTTGTTTTTGTTTTTTTATGAATGTTTGCATTTAAATGGTTTAATCAGTAAATATCACTTTGTATGTAATGTAGAACTTATATCAGAACTTGAATATCAGATATTTTGATGATAGTTTGTATTTGTGACAGAATTAAGCAACTTCAATAATTTTATAGCTAATACCCTAGTTCTCTCTTCCAAATTTCAGTACAAATAAAAGTATAGCCACCAACCGGGTAATCATACCACCATGCAAATTACTTCATAATGTCATATGGAAAGAGCTCTTTATCAGAGTTTTCAAGTGAAGTGCCAGGACAGCAAACTCCACAGAGGGATTCTAGGGATGTGTCAGTAAATGCTTGTCCTCTCTACAATGCATCTAGTCTTGGCCACTGCTGCATAAGGATCTGCAGATCCTTATGCAGCACTGCTGCATAAGGATCTGCAGACCTTTGGTATGTCCTGGTACCACTGTCCTTATTACAGAACATTATAAGAGATTGAGCAAATTGTTAAATTACGTCTGTGTTGGTCTCTTTGTTGATGATACCAAGAACTGAACAGACGAGAACTGAACTGCTAAAAGTTTGTTCTCTCTATATATGGCTTGAAACATACTGGGAGGAGAGGTAGCTAACATATGCTCTACCATTATCAACACTTTTCTTGTCCTGTGAAAAAAATCAAGCTTTCAAACTGTCATTTTACAAGAACATCAAATACATGCACTTTCACACTGAAGAGGGAAATTTCAGCAGAAGTATTTGAGATTAATTCTTTCTTTTGTGATACTGCTTGCATACATGTACAGTAGCTATAGCTTCATAATGTTATAAACAACTGGCATAATGTAAAGTAATAAACATTCCTAAAACAGAAGCATTGATCATCTTTCAAAACACCACATTAAAAAAGGAAGAAAAGAAAAAAAAAAAAAAGACAGGCTGGCAATGCACCCAAAGTCAATGATGTGCATTGTGTCTTATTATCAAAAAAAAAATAAAGAAAGAAAGAAAAAAAAAAAATCAGAAAGAGTGGCTCTTCACCAGCCCTGCATCTGCAAATGCAAAGACAAATAGCTCCAACAACTCTAATATCCACGGTTTTCACCCTCAAGTCTCAAAAAAGTTGGTTCCTACTCAAGAAAGACCTAGGGTTGGAACTGCATAAGTGTTCTCAGCTGGAGTACAGGTCCAGCAGCAATGCTGAAAGGAACATATGCAGAATCCTCTGTCATTACTCCAGGAAATGACAAGGTTTTGGCATCATAATTTAACATTGCAATGTGGTCTCAATCATTTTATATAACATTGTTTTACCATTGTCTTGACATAGTAAAGTGGTCTCCATAGAGTTACATTGGCATAATTTTGCCATCGTCTTGACACTGTAATATGGTCTCTATAGACTTGAATTGAATTTTTGTCATTGCCTTGAAATTGTAATGTCCTCTTCCCAGCCTTGTCTTCACATGCACATCTTCACCATGTGTTTGTATTATCTTCTCTTCATTCTGAAACCACTGGGCACTTTTATTTCCTTTTCAACATTGATACTGTTTGAAATCTAACACTTGCATGTAATCAGTGACTATTTTAAACATACTGCATATCACTGTTTTACATGATTTGAAAGAATTCCTCAAATAAGAAGTTATTCAAAGAAAATCCAAGCACAAGTAAAATGCTAGTGGTACATGCAGATATGCTAGGTATATGTTTCACTTATGTTCATTACTTGGTTTTAAGAACATCAAAGGTTAGTCCAAATCATAATGGTTTTGATTCTGTATTCTCTACTGTGTAGGACTACTTGGAAGACATGATAAAATAGCATAAATCAATTAACCTAAGTACACTGAAGGAAAACACGGTGAAACAGACTCTTTACAGATCAAAATCACTTCAATCCTCTGTTTAGTACAATGAGTCACCAAGAATTTTCTCTCCTGTCTTTGATAAACCTGTTCAGGTCACTTTCTATCTGGGGACTGCTACTACTGGTCCCTCTTTTTGATTAAAAAGTACTAAACATAAACAATAAACATAAACAATTCACCTTTATTTCCTCTACAAATAAGGCATCCCTTCATGAGGATGACAACATTACACATGTAAATGCTTGCTGATTTTTTTCCTCATTTCAAAAAATGATTGCAGTTTTGTTTCTTATACTATCAAACATATAGCAAAATATTACTTGAAAGAATAACAAGGACTTAACATTGTAGAATAGTCAGTGATGCTGACTACCAAATTAGGAAATTCTTGCTTTATTTGGCAGACATAAAATAGGATATCTAAAGGAAATGAGCGTTTTTCTTACACTGCTTCTAGAACATAGGGCAAACTGGGCAATAAGGGCAATTCTTCATATATTGGGCAACTTAGAGCAACTTGTTTGTAATCAGTAACTTGCCTGTTAGTCAATGTACCAGCATGCACCTCCTCCTCCACTGTCTTCCTCACTAAAACCTGTCCTTAGAGAAAGGTACGGAACCTGTCACAGGACTTCAGCTGAAACAAGCACCTTTAACATTATAAAGTATAACATTTTTAAGAAAATTAATATCAGCATAATATTTATACAACACTTTCCTTCAAAGTGCTTCACAGATGCAGATGAAATTCTTCTTGGTTTGGTAGAAAAAAATTACAGGCATAGAAGAAGCATGAAATTAATTTTACTGATTTGTGAAATGATTAATGCCAGAAACAGAATATACCTGAAAATTTGGCATACTGAAATAACAGAATATTGAAATTCACAAGTTGATAGTGTATCTTAAATAGAAATAAAAATTAATAAGGTAGCACTCCTGTGATACCAAGGGTAAGTATCAGACACCTTCATACATGCTTGTGGTCATCCAGCCATGCTTGGGTGCCCTGCCAGTCCTACACATTCCAGAAGGGTGCAGGCTTCCTGTAGGTCCTATGTGACATCTGTCAGCTCTTGCAGATGCCATGTAATATCCCAGGACACTTCAGCTGGTGGTAGATACTTGTATTTCTGCATCTGCAACACATCCTGAAATCTAAATTAAATTTAGAACTTATTTGGGCTTTCACTGACTCATGCCAGTGAAGTGAAAACAGCAGGAGTAATGTTAAGGGGCTTTTGATAACACGTAAATGCCGCTTATGGCAGGCACAGTTTATGCAATTTTCCCTACTAAGGATGGCACAAGATTATTTTTTTTTTTTTTCAAGAGAACTTAAGAATAGAGGTTAATGAAAGAAAATAGTTGAAAATGATAAAAGAAAATGCATGTCAGAATTTACAGAAAAAGCTATAAAGACAACTTTAATAATAATTTTTATGTTCTTTTAAAAACCTCAATGGTATAGCAATAATCTGACCTAAAAAATGTTCTCTCTCAGAATTTAACATTCACTTCCCTTTGTATCAAAACAGCATTTGTCATAATGAGATGCAAAATAACTGAATGCTGTGTAACACAACATGACACAATACAGTTAACAGAATACATTTAAAGAAAAACACTCTTATTCTAAAATCAGATAGCCATCACCATTTCATAGAACAGGTATCTAATTATAAGTATGTGTGTGGCCTCACGCAGAGCAGACAATGAGATATCTTGGCTACTTGCAAACCAGCAGATACTGTGGTTCACTGAGTATCCAGGTTATTTGAGTGCAGTTTGTCACATCTCTAGATATTTCTTTACTGAGTTCTTTTTGCATTTACTGAGCTCCATGTTCACTGTTTTGTAAAGATTATATTTGTTCAATTCTAGTCTAATATTTTTGATTTTTTTCCATGCAAAATTAACTAGCTTTGGGGAAAAAATATATATAAATTTAGCTTGGCAAAGATTTTCTATGGACAAATTAGACCAATAGCAGTAAATTTACGGTGTTGAATTGATACATCATAACAAGAAGGATGACCGGAATTATCCACTTAGTTCAAGTAGTGGCAAAATGGGACACCAGAGAGAAATTTATGGTAGTTTCTACAATACCTATTATCCTATTTAGGCCCTGATCCTATAATTGGGTTTGCCCAAGTGGATCTGATTGCAGGACAAGGGCTATATATCGTTGACTCTTCAGGGTACAAGCAATCCGGATTTTTTTTTTCCTGTTCGGGATTTTTTTATTTATTTTTTTTTTTCATGAGGTGAGGCCTAGAACAAGTAGATGCTACTAGTACAATAGATAAAATAATGAAATAAGTCAATAAAAAGATTTTTCACTTTTCACTATCAGTCCATCAGCATGGACTACAAAAATATGAAGGATACATACTGTATCCAAAGATTTTGGAACTCTATTCCTGTCCATGATAGAATAGAGAGTGATTCTTGTCTTCTTAATAATAATCTCAGTTTAACATTGATTTATCAAAGCATCTCTCTGAAATTTAAACAGGGGCAGGCCAGAATCTCTGACTGTAAATAGTAGTATTTAATATCTCACACTTCTATAAGACTTTTCAACCAAGGATGTTAAACTGCTTTACAAATATTAATTAAGGCTTAATTAAGCAATTAATCAGCTGTGTCATATTACTTTATAATTATGATTTATATTGCTCCCAGTGTGTGGTAGGCAATTTACAGTTATATGAATGAATCTTGTCCTGAAACATAGAAATTTAGATAATCTGGTCTCTCCTTGTTAATCATGACCCACAGATATCAAATATTTCTCTCTTGTCTTCATCTTCTAACTCAATACTATCACCATAAATACTGTCATCATAAATCAAGAGCAGATGTCTAGCTACTTTGGTGTGGGACAAGGTCCTACCCATGTAGATTTTTGTGAAGGGTTTGTTTCAACAAGGAGGCTGAAAGGCACAGGTGCTTTCAGTATTTCATCTTTCCCGCTCTCCTAGTTTATATCTTGTACTGAGGTCTGAAGCTAGAGTGGGTCACAGTGCCTGTGGCTATGCAATCCAGGCTTTTGCAGCTTTTCCGAGATCTCTTTGTTCCATGAAACCTTGAGAAATGCAGGCTAGGGAATGCTGTACAGCACAAGTGCAAATGGTTCCAAAAATGGTTCCAAGGCAAATGGGTCAGTCATGCTGCAGTGTGACTGGCTCTGCCCAGACATATCTACTACTCAGCAGTGTAAACTACCTCTCTCTGCTACTAACCTAATTTAACAGAACTGTAGGAATATCAACATTTTTCTAATCAATGTTACCTAAGAAATACCCATCCACATCCTCCCTCTTTAGAAACCACAAAGAAATAATGCTGGCTTTATTTTCGTAAGCTGGTGAGTCCATAACACAAAGTTAGCAAAAAACACTGTTGTGTTTTGTTTTTCTCCAATCTGCCTAAGCTAAAAAAGACTCAGACTGACTGCTCATTGTCATAGAAATGCCTAGTTCACAGTGCACATGTCCAGAGGCGTAATGCATTAGGTTGAGGCCACACTGACAACATGGCAGCTGTGCTTCTGTGAGAGCATGAAATGTGCTTCCCACTAGTGGAGGTTTATTTCTCATTATTTGTTTGCATGGGACCACATGCAACTGTTCTCCAGTTACTACTGATGAAACATGTCTTCTGATTGCTATAATGACTGGTTTAAAGAAGGAACTTAATTGGGTCCAGGTAGAAGGGTTTGCTACCTCATTTGGCTTAACTATCTGCAATCATTAGCCTACTTTGTGCTTTTGCTAGGTAGTCACTGCCAGTATATTGTGAAAATAGAATCTATTTATGATTGTGAAGCTTTCTGCTATTACCATTGGGTTGAAGGTCACCTGAGCGAAATAAAAGACTAATTCTTCTAATCAGAATGTATCTTTAAAAAAAAAAAAAAAAAAAAAAAAAAAAAAGGTATTTTAAGAAAAGTTAGGCTCTAATTTATTCCAAAAAATATAAACTGAATATAAACTTTTCCACAAAGTTCTTCAAATTGAATTCCCTGAATATTTACAGTTCTTGATGATTGCACTGGGGGGGGAGTGGGGGGGGGGAGTATGAACACCTGAAGAAACAAACTGACTGGTATTAATGGATTTGAACATAGTTCTGAGGAAACAGAAACAGAAGCACCTTGACTATATATCAAATGAGGTAAAAATAGCAAAGCTTGTTACAAAAGTTAACTTGTACTCTATTTTAAAGCTAAAAAATCCTGCAGATATTGGACTCTACCTGATGGATGGTAAGCATGAGCTAGGTTATTACATATGATATCTTTACAAACTTCCTTAGGGACTCTGCTTGCTCCTCTTTTATAAACAGTAGAACACTGCAGGGATCAAGACATGAAACAGAGGAATTAAAACAATGCACTGGAAATTCCTTGGTGTGCAATTTACAGAGAAAATTATTAGCTGCATTAATAGAAAATGAATATGTCCAAGATTTCTAAGAAACTTTACGTGTATATAGTTTTATTTGTAGTATGTTATTTTTACTTTTACTCCAATGAGGTAATAATTACTGCTAAATTATTCCTGAATAGTTACCAGGATATTAGGATGAGTTTTGGAAAGCTAAAAGGCCAAAAGTGTATCCTGACTGTCAGGAAACAGAGAAGATTCTCTAGCAGGTTACCATAACTGCTTTGATAAAATGAGGTTATATTTTTTCATGTCTGTATGCAGGCTGTTAGTATTCATGGCTATACAATTTGGCAACTTAGCCTGCAGAAAACAGAAAAGATACAATTAAACTGGAAAATAAGATTTTACTAATTCTTGCAGATATATCTGCGAAGCATTCCTTCATGTCAGTTATAATTGCAGAAAATCAGGTCACAAATAGGCTTTTATATTCCTTTAAATATTTCAGAAATTCTAAATTATGGCAAAGTAAAATGGACATGTGCTTGTACAAAAGCTAGCCTAATATAAACACTCAAATATGAAGCCAAATATCCAAAATATTTTTGCCTATTTCTAAAAAAAGGCAATTGTCACCATTATAAGACTTATCAGTCATAGATATACAAAAGCAAAACATTTTAAATATTCAGTATTCATGCCAAATATATGCTTCAATACATATTTCATTTGAAATTTTTATTTAATTCCAGTTTTGAAGGTTTCAGCAAAGTTGTAGCACAAAATATCACCTTTACTGTAATATTCCTATTTATTACTGCAACTGCTCTTTATCTTCTTACACTGTAGTAGCCACTGTACATCAGCAGCTTTTCTGGCACTGCATTGTCTAGAACTGCTAAGGAAGATGTCTGTTCACTAAGAAATTGTCTGGCACATTATTTTGATATGCTCTATAAGTTAGCAGATCGATAGTTAAAAAATAAAAATAAAAAAATCTTTGCACTCTGATACTGTATGTCCTCTGTTGTTTCAACCATTAACATTTGTGAGCTGCCTTCAGTAATTTCTTTAATGAGATTGTTGTGGTTTTCTTTTGGAAATGTAACTGTCAGGCATTTTACATTTGTCCCTACTAATAATTCCCCAGGCCTTTATTAAAGAGATTTACAGATTTCTTAAATCCACAGTCCTGCATCACTCAGATACACAGTTCTAATAAAATGATAAATTAGATTTTATTCTTTGCCTTAGCCATACAAATGAACAAATTAAAAAAATGTTTACTGAGCAATCTGGCAGAAGCTAACAAATTAAACATTACTCTTCTTCAAATCTTTTGGATGTAGAGACAATATAGATACAGATGAAGCAGTGTACAATGCTACTTTTAAGAACCATTTTAAAGGTCAGATTGAAAACTCCATCACAGAAAAAGGAAACGCTGACTGCGAACATCATTTTTATCCAAGACATGGATGCTAATCTTATCCAAGATGGATGTTAATACAGTATTTTCCTTGCAGCTGTTTTGGTGGGAGATTATTGTTGTTGTTGTTTTTATTTTATTTCCTTAAGAATCTGTGCTAAATTGTTAAAGGTTATTTTGCACAGCACTTGGTTTCAGTTCATTTTAACACAAACAGTCAAGATAATGAGCTGAAGATCAATAATATTAAAATACTATAAGAGATCTAAAACTAAACCATAAAATAATAAAGTGAAATGTTAAGCCACTTCAGAGTATTCTAGAGAATAGTAAATATGGAGACCTGGGTGCTTTTAACTCTCTGTGCCTTCCTTTCTACCTGAGTCCTTTCCACTTTCTCTCCATAATGCCATGTTGGAGTGCATCCTGCTTAGCCTCCAATCAACATTTCAAGCACTGGGATCATGTTTGATATTGTCAGATGGCCTGGAAAATTAAAAACCCAATTAAAGGCTCAGCACGCGGGTCAGCTCTTCTGCATATCAAAAGGCCTCCTCTGGCTATTCTGCTCAAATTGTATCTGTTAACAGCTCACTTTGCAGAGAGTGAAATAGCGCAGCGTTTATGAGTAATAAGTACCTTCCAGCTGATACATTTCAAACACAAACCACTTTCATGGCCCCGGCAAAAAGTACAAGTCATAATCAAATTGTCAATTTTTTCCTGCGAGATGCATAGATCCATTGTAACTGTGATTGTTAAAGAAGGAAATGCATTTTATTCACACGTCGAAAAAAAAAAAAAAAAAAAAAAAAAAAAAAGATGCACATTTTCCCTACAATTAAAGATTTTTTGTCACTTTTTTACATTGCCTTTCCTTTACATTTCTAAATAGTTACTATAATTGATTTTCAGGTTGCATTCATATTTTTTTTTATTTTTTTTAAATTTTTTTTTGTAGGAGAATCATTTATAGTTTTTATGTAGTGGAAGAAATGGTTGAAGTGAATAGCATTTTTGTTTAGCTGGGGTATTAATGTTCACCCAAATGTTTATAATGTGAATGTGCAAAGCACTAAAAGCTTTCGAGCTAAATGCAAATTAGTAGAGCACTCAAATGACATTTTTAGAAGGAGTTTTCATCTGTCAATGTGGCATAATATTAAGTCAAACTAAAGTCACTACTTCAGCTACTGGCCATTTGAAAAAAAAAAAAAATCATAAGATACTAGGGTTGACAGAAAAGAAAACAAACTATATAAATATTTTTCAACATATTATATTAACCAAGCAGCTGCTACAGGATTTCACAAGAAGTTAGCATATAATGTCTCCCTTTAGAATATATTTTGAGTGTATGCAATGTCAAAAATCTAAATCCCTGGGTTTTGCATAATGCATTAAGGTCCACATCTGAGACTAGAAAGATTTTTCAAAGCAATGTCATGTGATGAAATAACACATGCTTCACTCAGGAAAAAATCAAGGAATATGATGAGTTAGGAAAAAATGCAAACAGATTAATATTCTGAAGTATTAATCCAAGTAATATAAATTCATTAATCACCATTGCTATAACTGGGATTTACAAAAAAAATTATTTCCTTACAGCAAATACTTAGACTTCACGTGTTTTTGTTTTTGTTTTTCTTTTTCTTTCTGTTAATCATAAGAAACTGTCAAGTGACTTTATAGATTACAAGCTCACAAAAGCATAAAATCTGACACTTAAGGCTGAAAGTCCATCTTTTGCCCACCCTCAGAGAGAGTAGGTATTGCTCCACAGGGGACATGTGGGCTCGCCCAGTGCTTCAGATGCTTCCAGTACTTCAGCAGCATGGAAAGTGATATTACTGGAGTTTGTTCACACATCCCCAGTTTCAGTGCTAGTATAGGCTTAGGTGACCCTTTTGGAAGCAATTAGGTACAACTTGTGTTTATGAGTCAAACTCTTTTTGCAGCAGAGCTAAAAAGTAATTTTAAAAAAATGACAGAAAACAACAAAATGGGAATAAAAGTTTCAGCAGTCAGTCCTGCAGGTTTTATTAACCTGTTCAGCTCATGCAGTTTGCGCTTCTTCATTTTATCCTCGGGATATATTGTCCGGCTTAGCAAAATAGCATGTATTTCTGGGGATGTGTCCTCAGCAGATCCCAACATGGCTGCTCCAGGTCGTTGTGGGAGAGGCGAGCCCCGCAGCTGCGGAGACACTAGTGGGCGCCATCATAATGACTTTATATCTGCAACAACTTATTCATATTAAAGAACAACATATTGCATATTAATAGACAATTTAAAATAATTACATGCTTTAATATTTTCTAAAGAACAGTTACGTGTCTTTTGAAAGTTTCATACTTCTTATAGAAAAGAAAGCAAGTGCTTTTTCAGAGAAACAATGTATAATAATATGTCAGTAAAGATTGAGCAATTTTGAGTAGTGATGGGTGAAAAGGACATTATGTTCTTTTTTCTTGTCATGGTCGGTATTTTTCTGTCAGTTGGCAAAGGCTGCACTCAGCAAGAAGAAGCTAAAGACCTGCATTGAGAGACGTTAGGGTGACAGCTAACCTGACAGGTCAGAAGATGACTGCAGAATTAGCCTTACTTTAATTCTCACTAAAATTCACAGCTCCTGACGAGGAAATGGGAAAAAGGAAATTTCTTACACATTTTCTTTTCATTTCATGTGCAGATTATACATATTCTGCTTCCATTAACAAGAAGGAGATTGTGCTTTATGCAGCTCTATATTTAAGGGCAAAAGACCAAACAGATGACAAGAGTGACCCTTCTCTTGTCTTATGATCACTGCCAGTTTGACATGACACTAATTAGACTGCCTTAATCTAAACCCAGTTAGTTCTGCATGCTTGCAGCAAAACCATTGTAAACCTGAACATAAATTGCCTTGGGCCTTTGTCTTCCTAAGATACATACATACACACGTACACACACTCTCTTTCATAATCCAAGTCCTGGTAGTCTTATATATGAGACTGCTGCATATATTATTCTTAATTTTCAATTTTACAATTACCTTCCATTCTTATTTTATAGTATTATATGGTGTCTGTGCTTGCAGAATCAGAGGATGGTTTCATAGTTCATAAAAAAAATGCATGCTGCTTGCAATCTGAAATAGCCTGTGGTTGGTAAGCGTACATACAGTTTATACTTCCCTTTAATGGTGAAATATGATTGCAAAACTATTAAGTGAAATATACACAAATTAATCACATTTAACAGATAATATTCAAATCAGCAAAAAAAGTCTACATATAAATTAATTTAAAATTTCAACATTCTCACTTGAGTCAAGAAATAGCTAAAAATCACCTGTTTAAAGAATTCAACGGATTAAAATGTTACTAAAATATAACGGTAGGAACTGAGTAAAAAAAACTGATTTGGTACACACAACAGAGTTTAAATGGTGGTTAATAGTGCTACAAGTAACCTCTGAATGTGTCTCATTCAACTTGATCTGTTATAACATAGCTAATGTGTCACAGAAGTACACTTATTTTTAGTTAAAGTAATTTGCAAACAAAACACTTGAAAGGTATAATGTTCCCTTAAAAATGAAAACAAATCTAGTTTATGTTATGTTATTGTGTACTGATAACACAAAACTGATTAACACTCAGTTCTCTAGTGTTATTTGGTTATTTGGCATTATTTGGTTCATTTTGGAGTTGTTGGGATCCCTTTCAAAAAAATAAAATAGCAAGTTTAATAAATGAAGACTTTCAAAATTAGACCTTTACTCTGAAGAAAAATGAACACTAAGGCATAAACCTAGTTACTTACACTAGCTGAAGAGTTTATTTAAACCATTGTCATCCATTGTTTGCTCCAGAAGAGGAGTTAATTTTTTATTTATTTATTTATTTATTTATTTAATCTGTGAGTTTTCAGTTTTGGCTGGAAAAAAAAACAATGAAAAAATCTCCACTAAAGAGTCAAGAAGTTGGATTAATGAACATTAAAACTTTGTAATTCATGCTGAAACAATATTCTACCAACATTTTCTGTGTAATTTAACTTAAAAAAAAAAAAAAAAAAAAAACAAGCATAAGTGGTATATAACATTTCCATGAATGGGACCCTTAGGCTTATTCAGCTGAGCATGTTTAGCTTGCCAAGTTTAAATATTTTCAGAACTGATCCTGGGACTGAGAAGCCTTCGTCACAGCACAGCATTTAAAATGATGGATGTGATACATATTTAATACAATAAAATGGCCATTTATATGCTCATACTAGGCACAAGGGAAATCTTTGTAGGAAAGACTTCTAGAATCTAAAGGGGCCTGTTCTCTGATTGCTGTGTATCTATCTAGGTATCTATCTCCCATTACTGCTAATGGGTGCTATAAGCCCAGGTCTTGCATGTGTCAGTGGGACAATACTACACATTTAAGGGTCCACTTCAACAAAATGCTGTCTCTGCCAATGTTGAGCTACTGCAAATTCATCAGCTTTTCCCTGGGCAGTTAAATAATAGGGAAGAACTGCAGTCCAATGCTATCAAGTCATGGCTTCAGTCAAGCAAGTTTTCACACAGTGCATCCATACCATCCATTCCCAGCCCAGAAAATGCAGACAGAGCAGTGATCCCATGGAGCTCCACAAAACACTGCCTGAATTTCCTGAGTTAGCTTTGCCCATCTGGGCAACAAGATTTCCAAGCAGCTAGCTTCTCTATTTTGTGGCTAGGCTGTCTTTAAAGACCTCAGTGACATTTAGAGAAAATGAGGAGGAAAGGGGGTGGGAAAAAGTGAACCAAAGTTAATGAACTGAAGCTTTCCAAGAAAGCTCATGCAGGAAAATGTAACAAAACTAAGGCAAAAATAAAAGCAGTGCTAAAAATAAATAAATAAATAAATATGTATACAGTCAGGGATCAGGACAGACAGAAGCAAGGCAAAAGCAGTAAGAACAAACTACATGCTATCTGAACACATCTACAGCATTGACAAGTGTGGTTGGTTTGGTCCATCAAAGTGATGGCCACATGCAACTGCTCAGTTGTTATTCAGTCCTTCCAGTTTACAATTAAACATGCCAATTTGAGCTACTAACAACCCTCCTGAATGTGGACCACAGTACCCCTGGGAAGTAGTCTGCAGGATGTTCTTATGCTGCCTCCCCTCCTTTTTTTTCAGGGACACATTGAAAGCCCATTTTCACAAGCAGAAGTCTCTGCTGAGTTTTGATGGCTTTTGATCAGACACTAGCCCTTCAGCACTGCCGGCCACTGTGGCAAAATTGACCACAGCAGCATTAAATTATTCTGACTCATATTGCTGGCTGTACAACTAAGATCCATAACATCTGAAGACATTTCTAAGATGATTTCATGGCACAGTAGAGAAGGACACCTGAGCCCAACTTCTTTATAGCTACTCATAATATATAGAAATCCATTAAAATTTGACCAACATGCAAGTTTTTTGCATATCTGATTAAGAGGCTGTGCTATAGAATTGTCTATTTTAATTGTTAGCATCTTGTATCCTTGCTTAATAGCTGAACTGCTACAGAGAATATTGTAACTTGGAGCTCTTGTTCAACTGCTACTAATAGCACTCATCAGGTATGAAAGACTAAAATTAAAACTAAAACTATTTGCTGCCAGGGAGAATAAATCTCATAAAACCTGTAGTCTACGTGCATTGTGTTGAGTCAAAAATGACTCGCAGACAAAAAGAAGCTATCGATTTTAGCAAATTAAGAAAACCAGAACATGTATTGGAACTTACTTAAATACCTTAAATTCTGCATAATAGCATGAGCTGCTAGCTCTGCAAAATTCTGGAAATGCACCCTGCCGTTTGTACTAATTGGTGGGAAATGCAGGCCTGTGTCATAAGACAACTAATTGTCTGATGAAAATAGATTGTTTCTGACATCAGTATGTACCACACCCCTGTATCACGTGAGGAGGGTTTCAAAAAGGTGTTATATATATTGTCATGGTAATTATAATTAGGTTATATGTATCCGAGGTAGAGAACCCATACAAGGTGACGGCATAAAAGAGGGTCTTACAAATGAGACTGTAGGGCATTTAACTAAACAATTGCATGCAGAATAAAGAGCTTACATAAAAGTGTGTATTATGCAGATGTTAGAAACCTGTGTCTCTGAGAAGACACTATTTTGACCATAATGCATTCTGTCATGTGAGATAAAATGCAGAGAACATTTACATTTCTCCCACTCACTGAGCTTCTACCACACGGCTTGCATTTTTCTCACATCAATAGACATCTTTTTAAACATTATATTCATGTCTGTCTCTCTTGATGGCAAATAAAACTCAATAAATAAAATACTTTGTGAGAAATATGTTAGATTTAAGAAGCAGTTGTGATAAAGTGTTCAGGTTTTCAAAAATGATTTGTTAAAACCAAATAAATTTAACAAGACATGTACACAAGCTCAAAATATATTAATATATTGTAGATGATGCACAATAACATAATGACCCAAAAGCGCATTTGCACAGTTCTTGGCACGGCTTAGCTTACCACTAAGTAAGACAAATAATCAACAGAACTTGGACCCGCTGCCTCTGTAGATCAGATCAACATAAGACTACCACAACGGCTTGACTTGCCACAGCATTTCAAACCAGCTGCAGTTACAGATTGCTAAAATATAAACGGGGACATGTTCACTGTAGAACCATCAAGTCTAGTGTTACTTACTGTTATAGATCCTTAAATATTTCTATCAATATTACAATGCATAGCATACTAATTTGCATTCAGCCAACCTGATTGGTGTACATAGCAAATCAATAATGTGTAATAAAATACTATTAGTGAGTACAATTTAAATGTCTTACTGTGCTCCTGGTAATCATCTCTTCTTAGGTAATTTGAAACTGCACAGATAATGTGTATCATCTTAGAGTTAAACAACTAGGTGACACTGCAAATCACCAGTTTCTCAGTTTCTTTTAAGTTTATGTTTTGATTTTTTTGCAAGATGCCCATTTCTCAAGTATTATTTCTAAATTTAATTTATTTTTGCTTTTAAAAGAGTAAAGCATATAAAAAGTAAAGAATCTTGCTATATCACTTGATTGCTTTTATTTGATTTTCTACTTAATAGTTTCCTACATTTTTCAACTTTGAAGGATTGTTTTTATTGTGTTATTATCTTAAGAAACTGCCAAGAAAGTCAAACAGATAATGTGCCTTTTGGTGGTTTTAGAAATGTAAAATAAAAAACAGCCCAACACCAATTCAAAGAGTTTAGAATGCAGACAAGACAAAAGAGTATTGTTATTTACCGTTTAATGATGAAAACTAAGGCACAGAATGAGTAAGCTATTTCCATAATGTCACACACAAGAATAAAGTGAACCCAGAGCTCTCATTTCTCAGTGCAACAACTAAACCACATGTCAGCCTTCCTGTAATTTCAAGGATATGTATCCCACTCCCCCAAACTTGAGACTCAAATATACACTTTCATCCCTACATGTTTTAATCAGGGGGAATAGGCTACATACGGAGTCCGAAACAATTGATGTAGGGTAGCTACATCAGTTTTACATTTAAGTTTGGAATTAAAAAAATAAAAAAAAAAAAAAATTACCTGTTTGATCATTTAAATATGCAACCCCACTGAAATAGAAGGGTTTCATAAGCACTCACCACCCAAATTCTTCACTTTCTTCCAGCCATGCAAAATAATTCTCTTAGACCACAGAATGAACTTGTCTAATTTCAGATCAGACCAAATTTGCATGCTAAATTGCACAGCTAGATGGAGGAGCAAGCTGAAGACAGACCACAACTCCAGGAAAATATTAAGGGTTAATATCACTTCTGGTTCTCCTTTTATTTTAATGTCAGCCCGTATCTGCAGGCATGCTCTCAGTTATGAAATGGGGAGAAGTTACAATGGCAAGACCCATCATTATAACAACCTTCTACCTGCAAGAGGCTGACAGAGGCTTTCTAAAGCTTCAGAGTCATTCCTTGTTTGAAAGAGAGATGCTGCCTTATTTCTCAACTTCCTCAGCATATTGCAGGGCAGTCATATACAAGTTGCTCCACACTCATCACCATTTATGATCTATGGGCATCTGATATAATGCTCAATGGCCACTCAGACATTATCCCCTCCAACATTTAGTTCTAACTATTCCAACTTTGCTGCTTGATCCATTCACAGGCTTAGGATTACTTCCTCAAGGACCAGAAAACACCAATAATCTCATCTCTTAACACATTTGTCTCTGGAACACGTTCACAACAGCACTAATCCCATGTTCCCTGGTAGCACTGAGTTAAAATGCTTCTCAGGAAGACACTGTTTCATTATGTCACAAAGGACAAAACACTATTTGACATTGTAGTATTACTATGCTGATTTTGATTAGGCTTGCAGAATAGTTTAGGTGTAGTTGGTCACACCTCAGGTCTGTAGGCTGTCTTAAATGACTTCTCAAAATTCCCTTCAGTTCAATTTTTGTTCCTGCAGCAATATAAACATTATAACTTTAGCACGATATATTAAATGTGTCAAGTCATTCAAATCACAGAACTGACTTTAAAGCATGAAATGTTCAGAAAGAAATTAACCTCCTGGAAGTTTTTGTATTTGTCTTGTTGAACCCAAGTATTCAATTCTAGTTTTCAAATTTCACTTTATAGTCACAAGAGATGTAAGATTTACACTTAAAGAGTACAAAATCTCCAAATTTCAGACACTAGCTGTGACATGTCGTTTGCTTTTATGACTTCATACAAAGCATGTCAAGTATCATGAAATCCACTATTAATTGACAGTTGTGCATCACTGGTCTTTCAGGAATTGCATCTAGTATTCTGAAACTAAGAGATGTCCATCTAACATTTTAAAAATATGAAAAAAACAAAATCTAAAATGTATATCGAAGCTCTGCATATGAGCTAGATATCTGCAGAACTGAAACAATATAACTTCTAGGTAGGCTGGAGAGGAATAAAAAGGGACCACCAGGACTAGAAGATGGAGGAAGCATTTTGTTCTTTGCAGGAGCTAAATTAGAGTCAACAACAACCACAACAAGCCATTCGTGTGCAATTTGTTGTTTTAAATTTTGATAACATAATTTAAAATATTTCTTCTTCAAAACCCCCAAACTAATGTTCTTATTAAAATCAAACTGAAAACCAACAATTTATTTTTAAACTAGGCTGTTTAAAAAAAAAAAAAAAAAAAGAAAAGAAATTTTGAAATATTGCTCTTTTGCCCAGTAAAAAGTGACTTAATAATTATTATCCTATATTTGGCAATGAAACTTAAATGCAGTTACCCAAACTTATGATTTATAAAATAATGTTCAGCTCAGAAAATTTCTACATTTTAATTCTATAAAAACTGCATATGCTTCAAAGCTGAGAACAGAAATTTACATTTCAAAAAAGTACTGCATGTTGTTTCTTAATCTCATAGACAAACTTGCAATAATGTTAATACTCATGAAACTCTAATCCTTATGAGTTACCTGATTAGGCTAAATAGTCTCACTCTTTTTGAGAGAGAATTTTCTGATGCCTCAGCTGCTCTCTTTGGAAGCTCCATATGCTTCTTTGTACCATCATGTGTAACCACTCTCCACTACAAAAAGGATTTGTGGTGAGATACCTGTTTCTTTGCCCTTGCCTTCTCAAAATGTTGCTTAAGAGACAGAGGGAGTAGAGTGGGCTAAAGAGGTGATAAGGATGGAAAAGTAAGGAGACATTTATACAGCATGTGACTCTTATGTCACCCATTCTCTCCTGACAATGAATTCAGAGAAATTCTAAGGATAGTTATAGTAGAAGTCATTCCTGGGAAAGCTGGATTTTTGCTAGCAATCATTGAGCTTAGGCAGTAAGATAGTAATAAAATCACCAGCAAATATTTTGTGTACAGGAATGCACAGACCGAGCAAACCTTAAAAAAAATGCCAATAAAGTTCCCGCTATTTTCCAGTGGGACTATGGTATGAACCCAGTATTTGGGATTCATAATTTTTTTTCCTGATGTTTTGCCTTGTTGGCCATTTTTCCAACATGGAACGCACTTCTCCTGTCAAAACAGACTTTGGAAGGAACAAAGTCAAATGTTTAATGAATATTGGCTATATGGAAAATCAGGCTTTTTTTGACTCTTTTGAATCCTCATTGTATGATACAGCTTATATCCTCGCACTCATTATATTCTAACAGTATTTTGTTATTCAACTATTTCAAACAAATGTTGAGGTATCATAAAAACAAAACAGCATGTATTTCTGTCATAAATCCAATAAACATGTGAAAAGCCTTTAATTTAATGTTTTTTATCTTAGAATTATCTTAAGACACACATAGGACAGGAGCCGAAGTAGAACACTGCTGCTTCCCATGTCTGTCAATCTAAACAACTGTTACTTTTGCTGGCCAGCACTAGTGATGATCTCCTCTTCCATCTCAACTGTGTAGTCACTAAGTCTTCAGCATAGTAAGCTTTGACTGTTTGGAATTCCACAAAAAGAAGTATTAAAGGCTGAGACTGACTCTGTTAAGTCACTAGTGACATTACTGTGAATGTCTTGTCCTACTGATCATTTTAACATTGTCTTAGAATAACTATTAATCCTTTAATGATCACCATCATTTTCATTACTTCAGTGTCTGTGAAAAGTAGTTAAATATCGTAACTTCACTCAGCTATGCCATGTCTCAAAAGAGAAAATTTCCACTTTATACTATCACTATAACACTGATACTTAGCTGTTAGACATATAATTTGGTTTTGTTTCCATGGTATAGAATAGTACTTTTCAACACGTGATATTCCTTAAGGCAATACATTAAAAACTGCTACCCGTTGTGTCTTCAATACACTCCTTTTAAAAGACACAGCTAAAGGAAACACGCTCACAACCAAGCACCACAGCCCTAAGGCACTCCTAGCTCAGACCGCCCCTGCACACCCTGGGGTACTCCTCACCCTGCCCAGGGCCCAGAACAGATCAAAACCACCAGTCCCCACCCAAGCAAAGGCCTGTGTTCATCTCCTGGATGGTCTCCTTGAACACATCCTACGGGACAGGGCTGTCTCTGGAAGTGCCTGTGCTTCTGGCCGAGTCAGGAGTTTGGACCCTGGAATTGCTTTATCCAACTGGGAGACTGTTGAAGGGCCTCATTACCAGCCAGGGCTCTACCCCATGGATGAGGGCACAGCCTGCAGTAGGGTTATCCTCAGTCCCAGTTACATGTGCCTCAGGGCCCTCAAGGTGCTAAGGGCCCTCCAGCTTGATGGCCTTAGGGCCCTCCAAGCATGTTCATGGAAACACAGAGAACAACAGAAGCAAGAACAGTTCACAAGAGTATGCGACTCAGGAAGTCCATGATTTAAAGCAAGTCTTTTCTTGAAGAGGTGGAGAATCCAAAAAGCAGATGCTGTGCTAGGAGTCAGACAGAAATAAATAAAACCCAGTCTTTGACACTGGGTGGGGGAAGAGTTCTTTACAAGTTCTGTCACCCGTTCTTTACAAGTTCTGTCACCCGTTCTTTACAAGTTCTGGTTTGTTTTCAAGTAAAATCTAGTGGTCATGTTTTTGTTCTTGTTGTTTGTTTTTAATAATAACATTTATTTTTATTTTTTATTTTTTGGCCCCTTGGGATGTTCACTTGAAAGAAAAGATGCTGGTCCAAAATCTCTGACAGAGTTGAAGTCCTGTTGTTACACTCTCAGGCCAGGAGATATGTTGTGAAACAAAAGTTCTGCTGAGCCATTATTCATCAACCCACTTCACCCCACACAGCACAAAATGAGCAGTACTGCTTTGCTTTGCATCTCCACCAGCTGCAGTTTTGCTAACCTCCTCTCTCTTGCTTTACATGCATTACTCTCTTACACTGTGTAAGAGGCCTTACAGATCACCCACTCCAGTTGCTGGAATTTCACCTTCTAAATAAGGAAAACTTATCTTTATGATAAATCAATGGGCTATGCTTTAAGAACTGCTTTAAAAAATAATAATTATTATTATAATATGAAAAAAGAAAATCCATCAGTATTGACTCTGGCAAGGCAGTTCAGTAATGTCAATGAAGTTTACCTGCCTAAGGACCTGCTTAAGATCTTCATCTTTATACAAACTTAATAACCCATAATTTGTGAGAACATTTTCAAATTACAAAAAAAGTCACAATACTGGCACAAACATCTTCATGTTCATATTCTTAAGGTCATATTAAAATATTTTGCACTTCTCTGAAAACACAGTTAACAACATTAGAATTCTCTGACAATTTCTTTGAGACAAAGAGATTGCCATGGAAGCTCTTACCCCCCCTGGATTGTTATGCAAATAGTTAAAATATTGAAATGAATTTAAGGAGTTATACTCTAACACGTCAGTCCTGTTATAATTTGGAGACAATGAATAATATATTCCAGACAAAGTGAAGGCAGCTATAGAAGTAAACTAAAATAGGAAAATTACGCCCACCAGGCATTTAAATTTAGGAGCTGAATAAATTATCCATACATTAAAAGGTTCATATATTTCAAAGAAAGCATAAAAAAGTTTAAAAAATAACTGAGAAAATGTAACAAAAAGCAGAATAATTCCAAATGTGATCAAAGCTGGTGTGGAAACCTATTAAATGGATATCCTTGTTGTACAAAAATTATACAATACTGATTTCACAGATCTATTCTTTCAACAGATATTCTCTTAGACTCTCTGCTGTTTGTGAAATGAGTTTTAATCTGGTACAGTGAAAAAAATAAGTCATAAAAACTAAGATTTTTATTCATTCAAATTTCTGTTGCATTTTTTCATCTTTTGGCACAGTGGACATTTATCATTTTAATCAAGTGTACTCTTTTAACTGATATTCTTCCAAGAGGATTTCCATATATTCTTGTATGATTCAGTTCAGTGCATATGTTACTCTTGCAAATGTATTAATTAAAAAGCCCACTCAAGGTATTTGATGAAAATCAAAAATACTTTAACAGTTTTCTCATCACACTGAAAAGCTAATTCTCTGAACATTCATCCAGGACCTAGTTATAACTTAGTATACCTAGCATTTTCAAACATTCACCACTGTTAGAGTATATGAACTATTACTGTCCTGATTTTATAACAGATTTTGTTAAAAATAACTGAGTGCATTTGCATGTCTTCTTATTAAGGTGGCTTCAGAATTAGGAACAGAGGGGGTACTCATGCTAGGGCTTAAGAACTCTGCTAATAGATGTTTCCAGATTTGTAGTAAATTAAACTATTGATATGTACTTTCCAGTGAGGAAGAGACTCATCACTATTTAATACTGCTGTTAAACAGAGATTGCATTACACTTGCCAGCTTAAAAGGGATGCACTTCTTTTAACCTCATTCTGAGAGAAGGCGTGCCTTTAAGTTATTGTCTTCTAGCAAAGATAATTGACACTGGTATGGAAGTGACACTGATACAGTTCAGTAATTTTCTTCTGGGTAGTAGTGGTTGCAGAGTACTGCTCAATGGACTGCAAGCCTGGCTGTTTACATGAAGGTTGATTTCTGAGACAGGTTTGAAAGCATTTTAGCATCTTACAGGGCACTGGAAAATACCTGACTTCACTGTCATATTTTTTAGATGCTCTTCTATCGAACAATGATTCTGTTTGCTTCTTGGGAATGATTGTTTCATAGTCATGACTCTTAACTATGTAATCAGAAAGGAATGAAGATGGGATCCATACAATTATGTGTATGTTAGAAGATATTTCATTCTGAGAAAAGTTCAGGTAACAGAAGTGAAAATATTCACAGAATCATTGAATCATGAAATTATTAAGGTTGGAAAAGACCTCCAAGATCATCTGGTCCAACCATCATCCTACCACCAATGTCACCCACTAAACCATGTCTCTAAGTGCCACATCCAACCTTTTCTTAAACATGCCCAGGGATGGTGACTCCACAGCCTCCCTGGGCAACTTGTTCCAATGCCTGACTATGCTTTCTGAGAAGAAATGTCTCCTAATTTCCAACCTGAACCTCCCCTGGTGCAACTTGAGGCCATTCCCTCTAGTCCTATTGCTAGTTATCTGTGAGAAGAGGCCAACTCGCAGCTCCCCACAACTTTCTTTCAGGTAGTTGTAGAGAGCAGTAAGGTCTCCCCTGAGCCTCCTCTTCTCCAGACTAAACTCCAGGTCCTTCAGCCTCTCCTCACAGGACTTGTGTTCCAGGCTATTCACCAGCTTCATAGCCCTTCTCTGGACACGCTCCAGGGCCTCGATGTCTTTCTTGTAATGAGGGGCCCAAAACAGTACTCAAGGTATGGCCTCACCAGAGCTGAGTACAAGGGGATGATCACCTTCCTGATCCTGCTGACTACCCAATTCCTGATACAAGTCAGGATGTCATTGGCCTTTTTGGCCACCTAGACACACTGCTGGCTCATGTTCAGGTGAGCACTGACCAACACCCCCAGATCCTTTTCCTCTGCACAGCTTTACATCCACTCTGCCCCAAACATGTAACATTTCGTGGGGTTGTTGTGACCAAAGTGCAGGACCCAGCTCTTAGCCATGTTGAACCTCATCCCGTTGGCCTGTGCCCCCAGATCCAACTCATGCAGGTCCCTCTGCAGGGCCTTCCTACCTTCTAGAAGATTAACACTTCCCCCCAGCTCAGTGTCATCTGCAAACTTACTGAGGATGCACTAAATTCCCTCTGTTATTCTTGAAACAACTCTTTTCCAAGAAGGATTTTTGTTTTGTTTTGTTTTTCCTTGCCATGCCATATAAATGTATTTCTCTGAATTTAACCAATTTATATTGTGGGCACTTCCTGGGAACTTACTTAGAAAGGCAAAATATGTTAACAAACAACAGGAGTCACTCTGTAATAATTCTTCTGTGCATTCCCATATGTGTGCAGTAAGAGTGCCTCTGTGCAAGGTAGCTTATTCCATTCAGAATGCTGTGCAGGCTACATCATATTCAGTGTGTTTTAAGGACAACACCAAAAGGACTCAATGCATAGTAGTTTGCATGCTGTAAATCTAATCTTCCTTAATGCATACCTATTCCAATTATAAAGGCCACAATAGAGCCACAACTGATGTAAGAAGGTGAAATGCATGTTGAAAATCATTAGAGGTTCATCAGTGTCACGTGGCATGTTATTTGTAACATAATGATTATTACCTAAAAACTATTTGAATATCACTTAATTTATTAACATAAGCAGAAAGTTTTCTGTACTCAGTGCTACCATAACTTTTCTTGGTATAGCTCTGAAATATTCAAGTCTTGTTCAGTTATAAGAAGTTTATGGGTAGAATAAGAATTCTGAAAAGTGCTGTGTTCTGTCTGAGGGTGAATAAACACATACAAGATTCACTATGAAGGGAGTTTTATAGTACACAATCCATAAAAGATTAGCTTATAATACAGCAGTTTACGTTTCTTTATTTCAGCTGTTCCAGTTTAATGGAAATTTGTGTTGTTAATATAAAATTATATAGTTAATGTAATTGGTAGGAGTAGGTCACAAAGAAACAATCCTTACTCATCTGTCTTGAACTTAGGTCTTTTGGGACATGTAGTTCAGTCACTGAGATGATATTTGTAATATGCATTGTTGTGATTAGTGAAATTCAATTATTTATTTTTATGAGTGCTAGTTCTTTACCTGCAAGTTGCACCAATGCAATTACACTGGCTCTGGGTACAGTTTTTTGCCTGATGATTCATTCATGTCAGTAAAAGTACTAATGTAGACATAATTACATCAATATGCATCAGTACAACTTTAAAAGCTTTCCCACTCTTAACAGGAAGGTATTTTTAAAGAATGGTTGTGTCCTTAGAAGTGCCCTTTCTTTCATGATTTGCAGAAGTGGGGATGTGTCATCTCAGAATAAGTTAGCAGGAATAAAATTATCCTTCATTGCATCTGGGACGAAAGTATATAAGCTTTAGGACCCAAACTTAAACTCACATTCCAAAGAGCAAAAGAGGATGTGGCCTGTGACTGCATATGGCTACTGGTCCATGACCATACACTGGCAGTTGCCCCTCAAGTTGCAAAGGACCATGGATTTGTAGCTAGGTTTGGATCCATTTGCAATGGATCAGAGTGCTTTTGTGTACTGTGATGGTAAGAGAATGCTACATTAACAGGATGGCAGAAACTCTCCAGGCTTTTGCTGAAGGATTAATTAAAGATGAGAAACAAGGATGGTCTATAATTTCCTATCTAAACTGCCAGGCTGGAATTCTTAATTGCTCAGAGCAAAGGATCTTATATTTTCCAAAACAGATTTTTAGTATTTTGACTAGTATGTAGGGTCCTTTCAGGAACCTGACAAGTCTGAGGAAGCTACAGGTCACTTAGACATGGGGAATCGTCACTGCACTTTATAAGGCCAGAGAGTTTCAGATTGTAAATTATACTGTAGAAATTATTGATGGATAATTTAGAAAAGTTAATGAACTTGTAACACAATCAAATCATAACCCTTTGCATCTAATATTTTTCTACATATCCAGCATGCCTTATTCTCTACTTTCTGATGTACAGCTAAGTAAATCATCACTTTACTGATCTAAATGAAATCTATCACTATGTAGTTTTCACACAAGCATAATACAACTCCAACTTAATCCCAGTGAATAATTGAATTAAAGGCAGGTTTTAGAAAGATAAAGAAAGGTGAATTTTAATTTTTACTGAAGAAAGATGATGGGTGAAATATGCATAACAAGAACATAGGATGGAGAAACTTTCTTTGTATTTTCTCCTCCTCTAAAGTTATCTTTCCTATGTGCCTTTTCTTTGTTGTTTTTGTTTTTGTTTTGTTTTGTTTTTAAAAAAGGCTTTTGCCTATATGCCTGATTTTCTGTGCCATGTGTCAAAATCCTATAGTCAGCTTTTGATTTTATTGTCTATTCAGTACATGTGAGAACAAAGGCAGTTGTTTCAAGTATAGAATTTGTGGGGTTTTTTGTTTGTTTCTTTGTTTGTTTTTGGTTTTGTTTTCATTCCAATTCTTAAAACAGTTTAATCCAAATCCAAGCCTTCCAAATCTGGCAACACATTGTAATTTTTGATGTCTTGTAACTAAATAATTTTGATTTCATATTGTCATGAAATCAGCCACTTGGAGAAAACATGTAAGACTCCTGATTTGCCTTTTTGAATCTATTTTTTTACAGTTGCAAAGTCCTGGTCAAATGAATTAAATTACCGAAGCAGTATGTAACTAATTTTATGTAAATTAAGGTGTTAATGTTCTGAATCGCATTCCTGAAAATGGTCTGTTTTTTCTTGCCTCTTTTCTTCATTAATGCCACAATGGAAATCTAAAAACTAATTTCTGCAAGATTAAGTGTTGCTGCCTGACCTCTAAAAGAAATAAATGTATAGATAATTTTAATGATCAGCTGACGCTTCTCTTTAGCTCACCCAAATAAATCAAGACCACTACCTACATGCAAACAAAAGGGGCTAATAGGATTTTTATTAAACATCAGGAAATCTTTGCAAGGTTTAGTTGCTGAATACATAATTATAGTTATGTTTTAACTTTGGTTAGTTGCAGTACCCTAACACAAGCAAAGTTGATGCTTTAGTTTATAAAGAAAAGCAGAATGAAAAATAAATGTGAAGCTATGGAAATACAAAGTCTGAAACAGCCTTATTATTTGACTAGGAAGGTTAAAGTAGCAAAAATATTCAGACAGACACAGGAGAGGCAAATCTGAAAACCTGGTTAGGTCAGTAAGTCATCAGTTTCCAACTGACATTTTCTTCACTTTACGTGTTGGCACATCAGATTGTACTGGGAGAAGCCATGACTTTTTTTTTTAATTGTTCTTGCAGCAAGTCCGTATTGGTTTTATTTAAATTTCTTTGTGCGTTCTTATAGATGATCATCTGCAGTGCTAAAATAAACTGGTTCATGTTCTTCAAGCTTTTGAGTTGGATTAAAGTGAGATGGATTAAAGAAACACCATTATAGTATACTGGTACAACTTTTCTGTGTATATCTACACAGGAAGGTAATTTTTCATCCTACTCCATCAGTTTAATGCAAACCCCTTGTGTCACTATAAAAGATGAAGAGATGAGAGGAGCATTTGTTTTGTATTTATGAAAAATACAAACGTCCTTACAAAGAATTTTTCCTAGCCTGGTTATTTCAGGTATTCAGAACTTGTTCCTCCATGTGCCAAAATCTATGAAAGAAGTTTAGTCATTGACTTCAGGAAAAAATTCAATGCTTTTGCATAGCTACATACCTCTAGGACTTTTACATCATTTATATATATATAATGATATATATTTAATATACAGTTACCATTTCTGAGAAAATAAAATAAAAAATATATTCTTCCTAAAACTCCTCAATCCAAATTAGTGTATGAGAATGGCAATAATTTTTAAAAATAAATTTCCAGACTTCACATTCACAGAGAAAACATTAATAACTTAAAAAGAACATTAATCACTTAAAAACAACATTAAAAACTTAAAAGCCATATTGCTAAAACAAAGAATTCTGAAGTATTTTTAAAGGATTTGAAAAAAAAAAAAATGGCAGTCTCAATTATTTTTGGTTATGTAAGTGTGATTAATAATGTTATTTATATTTTACAGCTATGATTTTTTTTTTTAAAAAAAAAGGTTGTTCTTTTCAGTAAAGTGCAGACATTTAGAGTGATTGATTTGTGCTTGCCTGAATTTCTCAAGATCTATACCTCCCCTTTTTTCCAAGGTGACTTAAAAAAAAAAAAAAAAAAAAAAAAAAAAAAAAAAAAGAGGTCTTAAATTCTCCAAAACCAGTCACTTTTTTAAACTGGCTGAAACTTAAGAGTAACTTAAGTCAATATCTAACAGTAACAATTACAGTTCGGAGCCCCACAAGTTAATGATTTTCTACTGTTCATCAGCTGAGCTGTGGTGACTATTTATTCACACTTTGGTTGTATCAAACATGAAGTAAAACACATTAGGTTAAACTTTAATGAAAGAATGTTATGCTAATGTGCTTTACTTTGGATTTGCCAAAGGCTAAGTGTTCACATAGTACCTCTTAAAGAAATGGCAACTTGATCAGATGTCTGAGCCCTAAATAAAACAGATTAGACTAGAATCCAGTCCCCCTGATTTCTGGCTCCCTCTTGTAATCATTAAATTTCAGATCCACGGATTTCAAGGTAATATTTATTTGCAAAAGGAAGTATATTGTCAAAAAGTTAAGTAGCAGCAAGCTTCATTCCATCCATAAGTACAGTGAGTAATCTCCATCTTACCCTTTATATTATTTCTTTAGAAACTGAGATCTAGACCTTCATCCACCTTTGCATATAGGTCTAGACATTAAAGAAAAATAAACTTCTTCTGAAAGCAGGGGCAACTGAGCCTTGTATATACAAGCCACTGGAAGGGAGACAGTACTTGTTGCAAAGTGATATGTGAAAAGGATTAGCTGGAAAGGCAAAAATAAAATAAACTGGAGAGTGGCCATAAATAAAATTTCCTCTTTGAAAGCTATTAGCAGGCTTTCTGAGAAATGGAAGATGAATGGATTAAAATTTCTCCAGGACTGACAATAATTCTGAAGGTAAATACAGTTCTTGCCAGCATGGAAGGTTATATATTCTTTAACAAGGAGGAATGGAAGAAGGGATAAAAAAGCTCAAAAATTCATGTGTTTTGTTGTTGTTGTTGTATTTTAATTTTATTTATTTAACATTTAAATAATTATCAGTGAAAATTTGTTCCAAATTTTGTTCCAAAAAAAAAAGAAAAAGAAAAAAAAAGAAAAAAAAAAAGAAAAAAAAAAAAGGATCACCTATCTTGACCTGCTGCCAGTGCTTGTAATGCAGCCTAGGATGCTGTTGGCCTTCTTTGCTGCAAGGGCAAATTGCTGACACACGTTCAACTTGGTGTCCACGAGGACCCCAAGTCCTTTCCTGCAAAGTTGCTTTTAAGCTGGCCAGACCCCAACATGTATTTGTTCATGGCATTATTCCTCCCCAGGTGTGGGACCTTGCTCTTCCTTTTGTTGAATTGCATGAGGTTCCTGTCAGCCCATTTCTCCAGCCTGTCAAGGTCCCTCTGGATAGAAGCATGACCCCCTTTCTCTTATTAGTTTGGCAAATCTTCGTCCAGATCATTTTCCTAACCTGAGATTTCTTACAAGTAATTTTCCCTGCAGCCCACTCTGTCATTTTCTGCCTGAAGGAAAGCTGGATGTAGCAAAGGGTGTTCTTGAAGCGAAGATTCTCCAGGGACCAATTCGTCCTTTGACACCAAGTAATATACGTGTAGTCACGCAACATATTAAATGCAATATAAAGCAATAATATTTGAAATAGTTTTTGCATCTAGTGTGAACAAGCCAAACTGTTTTGAAACAGGTATGAATTTAAGAGGACTGGTTCAGCAATCCATTTATTTTTAAGGTGGGAATGCAGGTATGCTGTTTACTGTTGAGGCTAAAACCTTGACAACTGAGGTCCTGTCTGGCTATAACTCTATTGGACTTTGCACATTGAGTTTCAAATGAATAGAGATACACTCAGCATTCTTGTTTAGTATCTCCCATCTCCATAGTGCCTTAATATCATTACTATTTAATGTATTGGCACCTAACTGGCAGAGTCGGGTTCTACTCCAATGTGCTAAACAAACATAATAAATGACATGACAGTCCCTGCCACAATACATAGGCTTCACCCTGACAGGGGTAGATCCAGGGAAGGAGAATGCAATGATTTATTCTGACAAGATTCTGAAGGCATTTAAAATGAATGGGAAACCCTAGATTCTGTATGCATGTTCTCCTTAACCGTCTTGAATCAACCTAAGGCGGCTTATTTCATACATATTGCTCTACAGAGCCAGACCAACAGCATGGATTTCCATAACAGTTACATGGAAAAGTAGGTAGATCCACATGCTATGAGGCAGTGTGAATACTTATTCTTAGAGTATTTGACTTGCCTGGTTTTGTACTTTTAGTGACACTTCCTGAAGTTCACAGCTATACTGTTTGCATTGTCCGTTTTCAAAGTCAATGACAAACACGTAACCTAGTCATGCCAAGCTTTTGGTTACTTTTGGAAAACACAGGAATTATGGCGGCAGAAACCAAAGGCCACACTCTGATTTGGAAGCAGACAGGCCCTTCCTCATCAGCTGAAAAAATGAAAAAATAATCACATTTCAGGCTGCTATAGACTTTAAGTTATCATTACTATTTTCTACTACATAGAAGTAACAACAGCAAAACTGGTATAAAAATACATTTAATTAATATGCATGTCATTTGCCCTACTTACAATTACACCATGCACAAGGATGTTCCTTCCATCATTATGTGTAATCTGAAACCCCAGCCTGGTACCTGTATACAAGACTTACTCTGAATTTTTTAATGTTTTCTTTTTCACATTCTATGTAAGGTAAGCAGCTGTTCATGGACAGACTTCACATTCTAAAGTGTGGGACGTTATTTGTAACTGACTATAATTGCAAAGCATTGATATTACTATTTGTTAACATTAGGGAAAATATGTGTTTTTGTCTCCATACTGTTGCATTCAGTAAGTAAATATTAAGTTACAATATTATATGTATTAACATTATATAAGACCAGAAATCTTTAATAAATTTGCCTGCTGTGATACTGAAACAAAGAATTGCTCTTATGAACAAAAATATAGCACCTGCATTTCTCACTGAAAAAAAAAAAAAACATTTTGCATAATGAATTCTCTAGATTCTTCTATTGTTCAGTGAAGTATACTCCCATGCAAAGAACTGCAGGATAGAAATTTCAGTAGGAAACTAAGTTAATTTATGACAACAGTTAAGTAACAAAAGAAAGGGTTATGAAAAACATTGTAAAACCATGTCTAAGCACCCTATCTTTCAAAGAAATTTGACTACAAGGCAGTACAGTATTTACTAGGATTCTGGATATGGCAATAGGCACCAGTGTAAAAAACTAGTCTTGCCACTTGTCTTACACATTACAGAGTATGCACACTCTTTTCTTATGGATCTAGATACAGTTCTATGAAAATGAAGCCAGCTTTTACTCCACACTTCTTGTGCAAGACACCCTTCCACAAAGATATGAAACCAACACCACACATTTTTTAATTGTTCATAGTAGCTACAATGGGTATTAAACCTTTAACTTTGTACAGAGCTTAAGTGACACCAATACTACTGAATACAAAGTTAAACCTTTCACAGATGAGAAATACCTTTAAAATAGCAGTAGTGGAATTTATCCCACCAGATGAATTTCTGTTATATGATTGCAAAATGAATCTATTTTTTTAAATGGGCCAAGGGAAGGGACAGTCAGTCTGAGATTTACACCTGATTTGTGTTATAGTAATCTTTGAAATTAAGAAGTGTATCCTTGCATTTCATTAAATTCTGGCTAATGAGATAACTGTCTTCCCAAGGAGGGAGTGATGAAGTACTCGTGCCATAAAGCATAAATTAATGCTGCAAGGTTAAACACTGGAACTAACTCATGTTTCAACAAAAGCCCCTACCAGCAGTTAAATTAACTGACATAAATACCATAAAATCTGTCTTTATTTTAGTCTCAGATGATGCTTCTTTTTACACCCCTGCTTTCAGTTTGTATAACTCATTTTTGCACATTATTGCATGCATCATTTGCCATTTAAAGAATCAGCTACAACTGAAAAAAGATTTAAGGAATCAAATACTCAGGGAAAAAGAACCTGTGGGTATAAGGAATACCCCTATCATACTGTATTTTGCCAGTACTCTTTAAAGAAAATACCACAATAGACAACCACAGTTCAAAGAAACAGTTAATTATGTTGAGAATAGACGAAAGAAATCTACTTTTTCAGCTTTTTGATAGACATCTTGAAAAAAAATGCTAAAGAAAACCTGTGGTGATAATAGGTTTGATATATATTCTGGCAAAAATTATATCACATTAATGAGGTGGCTTAAAGGGCTCATGCATTTTGTAGGAGGCATTTCAATGTATTAGTATAATTAGCAGTGATGAGAAAACTGTTTGGAACTGAATTACCTCTCACGAGTTCATTTGAGCTATATGAAATTACACCATGCAAGAAGGAAAATTATGGAGCCATCCAGAGAGAGTTCATGCCTGATTTGATCATAGCCACTAATTGGATGATCATTTTCGTAAAGCTTTTCAAATGGTTGACAGTTTCTGCCTCTCATTTTTTTAATGGACTAGCTCTTTATTTCTTGCACTAAGCAACCAAACATCCATTTGTTCAAGATTTTGGTGTTTCTACAGGGACCTACAGGTGTAATTGTCACAATCTAAGCAACCTTTGTCCCCTAATTAGCTGCTTTTTGGGGACCCCTGATGAGGGTTGCTGTTCTTGTTAACAATCTTAGAGAATACCTGATGAGTAAGACTCTCCAAAGTCTGATGCATGTCAGCAGACACCATATGACAGCAATTTAATGAAGTTAAAAACTGACCTGATTCTGATGGCTGGAGTAGCATCTGTGTTGTATAGCTTTTGATTTCTGTTAGTATTTTTTTTTTTTTTTTTTTAACATGAATTGGGTGTTCTGGTGAAGGATAACAGCAAGGTGAAGGATACAGGAAGGAAAGCTTATTAATGGAAATACTTTATGAGCTCTTTTTCTGTAAAAAAATATCCAGTAACTCTGAGCAAACTGAAATAATGCTAACCTTCTTCATATATTTTAAATGAGATGCCTAATATATAAAATACTTCATTTGGAAATCATTAAGCATTTATCTCAGATCTGTTTTAGTGTTCTGTTACTAATAGTCTTAACTTTTTTATTATTATTATTACTATCCCTTCCCTTTATTTAACATAAACATTTTGCAGTAAGATTTAGACTGTGTCACCCCAAGTGCAAATCTTTACTTAAAACCAGCACTTTTCACAAATAATGTACGTAAGATGCAAAGTCACAAAAGAAAACAGAAAAAGAAGGGCTTTCCAGTGTCTTTTAGAAAAAAAAAAAAATGGTAACATTAAACTGAAGTATGCTTTACCCCAAAGATATCAATGATAGGATATAATTCAATGTAAATAACACTACTGAAATCAAAAAGTTCATGTATAGTTTTTGTGCAGGCTATTCTTAGAAATTTTTGTAGCCTCTGATAGGAACAGAGAGTCTTTCTGATGTTCTCTGTTTACCAAAGATTTTCATAAGCCATCTAGCAGTCACTTATGGAGAGAATACTAGCACTTACTGAGAAGTTATTGGTAGATTCTTAGAGATTTAAGCAAAAATGCTTTTTTCACATAGATAATTTCATTTTAATATAGCTCTCATTTTATGCAGTCTTTGCAGGAAGATGTACTAAATGTTATTTAATACTGTTTAAACTTTACCACATTCATTGAATTTTCCTGCAGTGAAGTGACATCTTTGCAAAAAGTCTAAATTCTTAAAGACACCTCTAGAAAAATTGTAGTTCATAAATGCCTTTTAATTAAGCCAAGGTTTGAAACATCTTCTTTACAAGAATTCTTAGTAAGAGTTTGCATCCTGTGTTACAGACTGTGGATCATACAGAAGTTAAGAAGAAATTTACCACTGACTTCAATACAGGAAGAATATATGCATTCATAAATATGTTTGAAGAATACATATACATGTATGCTAGTTCTCTAACAGTAAATAGAACTGTTGGTAGTTCAAATGCTTAGTTCACATCTTTTCTTCCTCTAATCCAGCATACAATAGTTCTGGCAACGTGCTCCACAGCCATTAATGTGGTTTTGGCCACTCTTATGTTGGATGTCACATGGAAGACAAATGCTGCATGCCCTTTTACATCTATTAATAATTAATACTGTAAATGTACAAAAGTTAGAAATAAGTAAAAGTACTGTTAGATCCTTGAGTTCAAATGCAGTGTACAGCCCCTCTTTCCAAATGCAAATCATACTCTTAAAGGATACATGTCAAAGCTAATAATAAGGATGTTCATTTAAGTAACTTTCTAGATGGTGTTATCAATGTGAAGTATAATTATTGTCAATGATAAAAGATTTTTTTAAACTGCAACCTCATAGTAGTGCTGGCAAATTTAATCCATTATGTAACAGTTAAACAAATAATATTAATATCATGGAGTCTTACAGAACTTTGGCAACATTATACAATTGCTCCAAAAAGCCATGTAGAGATTATATCCACTTCACAGCTTACCCTCCCATAGACATTCATATCACAGAATCACAGAATAACAGAATTTCTAGGTTGGAAGAGACCTCAAGATCATCGAGTCTAACCTCTGACCTAACGCTAACAGTCCCCACTAAACTATATCCCTAAGCTCTACATCTAAACGTCTTTTAAAGACTTCCAGGGATGGTGACTCCACCACCTCCCTGGGCAGCCTGTTCCAGTGTCTAAAAACCCTTTCAGTAAAGAAGTTCTTCCTAAGATCTAGCCTAAAACTCCCCTGGCGCAACTTAAGCCCATTCCCCCTCGTCCTGTCACCAGACACGTGGGAGAACAGGCCAACCCCCACCTCGCTACAGCCTCCTTTGAGGTACCTGTAGAGAGCAATTGAGGTACCTGTAGAGAGCAAATTCATACCTCTGCTTCACTGCAGTTGTAGGTTTGGTTCATTTTTCAAATGCAAGAACCATTTGTTGGTTGTTTTGTTCTGTGGATTATTATTTTTTTTAATCTGAAACTAGTTGTTTTGCTGAGAAAACTTTCAGCTACCTGAGGGTACAGAACAGTCTTTTGTTTTTGTTTTTGTTTTTTGAAGGTAATATATGAAAGGAAAAATCAGTTGAATTAAACAGAATATTGAAGCTTTTCTAATGGGAGAGATTTTTACATTAAGCAAAGCAAACAAAAGCTGTATGGAAGACCTTTATTATAATATGAAACAAAAGCTGATAGATCTTCAGTTTGATCATAGCTGTATTGGTGTGAACTCAGTTCTGTAAATTACTGTAAGTTACTTCAGATATTTCTGATTGTAGAATACAAATTCTGCAAGGAGACTTTTACTCACCAACCTTTTGCTTCAAGGATTCTTTATGCATAAGCAGTTTGGGAAAGAGTTGTCATTGTTTTATATTTGTAACCCTGGCTTTTTATTCTTATAGAGAAAACATGCCATAATTATAATGAAGATAATAATTAGAATAGCAATGAGACAGAGTGAGGATTACAAAAGCAGTAGGCTCACCATTATGTTAACCGTCTTTCTAAGAAGTGACTTGATATGTCAAAGTGTAAAATGCACATAGAAATCAAAGTTAGGGATAATTTGTTTATCTCTGAAGAACACTTTAAGTTCATCCCAACATTCTCACTGTGAAGATGGTGTCATTGTACCAGGAATGGGTTTAACCTAACTTTTGTGATCTTTTGTGGAGATAAAATGAAATTGGTAGACAGAAGTGGGACAGAGGACTCAGATGTAAATGATATCACTATACTTCTAAAATACAGATTCAAAAAGAGCAGAAACATGGCCATGAAAGAGACATATTGTTTGGAAGATTTAGCACATCATTTATCTAGAGTACACTTTGCCTGAACCATTTTCATCTATGAGAATTAATGTGCTATAATTCCCTTGAAAGGCTAAAAATCAACACGTGCACTTTTGTTGGAAGATACATCAACAAATCAGATATGGGCAATACACTCCCTGTAATCTATTAATATCAGACTTTGGAGCACTCTAGTTTATGTGAAATACTAGAATGAGAGTATGGCCACTGCAAATACATAAAGTACACAATCCTTTCTCCAGGACAACCCTGTGTCAGAGTAGCCATATAACCACTGCAACTCCTGTGCCACTTTTACAAAAGTAGAAAGCTTCCCAGTATCAGGTACATTGATATATATTGGACTTCTGGCTAGCACTAAAATCTACACTGTAATATTTAAGTCAAATTCTAAAATTTATTGCTCAAAATTTGTCATCCAAAGATTATGAATACAGACATCTTCTTAATAATATTTGTGAACAACTCTAACTTTCATCAGTTACTTATTCTTCATGGTAATCAATTTCCCTGTTTCACATTTTTTACCAGAAATGCAACTTGTGTCATTGTTATCATCACAACTCTAAGGACTGTAGAAATGAATAGGAATGAGATGGTAAATGGCCCTCAGAACCAATCCGTCAGGCTTCAAGTAACTTTATTTATGGGAGATCTTTAAATAAACTGGAGAAAATAGTATCTTTCTCCCTGGGAATATCCTTCTTTTACTGAGAAAATTATTTGCCTTTTTTTTAATCATCATATTTAATGGGGGTTGGAGGCTAGAAACAGATTCCTTGAAGTCAGCAGTAACTCAAAGAAATATTCCTGAGAGATTTCTAGCAATTCCCTGAGCAGCCTGGCCCAGGATATTAGCCCTGAAGGCTTTTGCACAACCACCAGTCTCACCACTAGTGGAGACAGCTACACTTCCAGATGTTGGTGTTGGAAAAAATGTATTCCCAAGACAGCATCAGCTCCCTGAAATCAGCTAAGTCTTCTGTGAATTGATAAGGATATTCTAACAAAGAAAATAAAGAAGAATATTGCTTAATATGGAATAATACAAACAAAACAAAACAACTTCTGGCATTCATACAGCTTTCTCTCAATGACAACATTCAATTCAATAAAAGAAATGCAAAAAATCTCTCAATTATGCAAAGGGCTTAAAACATGGGCTTACAAATTAGGCCATCTCAAAGATATTTTTGTATGCTTTGCAGGTACTTCTTGCAACTTAAAAAGCTGCATTTGAAAACTCTAAATTACTGAATATACTTTACTGAGTTACTGAAGATATTTTGCTAAAGGAATACATTCTTCCTGTGGGGGGTTAAAAACATTACATTTTAAAACCTTATTGAAGGGAAGAGGTGGGCAAAAATGTTAATTTTCCAGTCAGGAAATTTATGCAATAGATACTACCAGTTCCCAGGCACTGGTCACCTCTATAGACCAGTTATTTGACTGTTTTTTGTTTTTTTGTTGTTTTTTTTTTGTTTTTTCTAAATAACCAGCAGGTGTATTCATTTTGTTCATTTTTAAATATTGAAAATGGCCTATCAATACTTTTTCCAATGATCCTACCACTGAAGACATCATATTATCAAGTCTAATATCTTCCTCACTGAAAGGTGTATTACATTCAGCATACTAATTCTAGGAAAAGAAATTGTGCATTGCATTATTTTTAGCCCAGCTGGTGAAATCTCAAAAATTTGTGAAATCTAATTCTCACAGCACACAAAGTCAAAATTGATAGAAAACAACATTTATCCCCATTAATAGCTCCAGTGACTTCAATGGAATTACAGCAAGAAGAAATTTGGCCTGGTCTCAGCATGACAGACTGTTCACATATAATGCAGAGCTCTGGGTCTCTGCCACAGCTCTTTTTTTCTTTTTCTTTTTCTTTCTCTTTTTCTTTTTCTTTTTTTCTTTTTCTTTTTCTGTTTCTTTTTCTTTTTTTCTTTTCCTTTTTCCTTTTCCTTTTTCCTTTTCCTTTTTATGACCATAAAATATTGATCATGTGTTTGTTTTCAAACCTCCTCTAGCTCTAGATGTTTATCTAATATTAAGTAATGCCAGAATCTAGTGAAGAGAAAAAAGTTGTAAAAATTGCACACTCCTAAACCTCCATGGTAACTTCTTTAGATATTACTCAACTATTATTATACTATTACTGAGTAATAGCCATTCTTACATAAGTCCATATTCAAAGATTACTGAAATCAATTGTATTTCTATTGATTTCCATGTGCTTTAGCAAAAAAAAAAAAAAAAAAAAAAAAAAAAATCATATGGATTTTAGTAGAAACTAGTTTCATAAGCTAGATGCTATGGGATTCATTCAAGCAAAAACGTGTCTTTTTGCAAACAAGTATTAGATACAGTCAAGAATCAATTATATATTAAAACCCTATTCAATTTAAAACCACAGTGAAAATAATTAAATGTAACACAACACACACTACAGTTTCTCTGAAAAGATATAAACTCCACTCTGTGACTTAATATCCTTACAGATGTGTAATTGTACTGTGCATCAGTTCATACTTTGGCTGATGTTTATAAATGTCTCTCACTGTCCTTTGCTCAGCATTTAAAACCACATCTGTGTTATGGGTTGTTTGTTTTAAAATTGAATTATAGTGTGGCATCACCGAGTCCCCATTTTATGTAAATCTATTTATAATCTCTAATATATTAATTGTATAGTGTTATATTACAACATTTTTATGTTTTTGGCTCTTAATACCATGTATTCCCAAAGTATCGTCTGATAAGATATAGCTCTGAAAGCTCCAAAATAAAAAGGTTTAGTGCCAAAATAATAGAAAATAACTGCATCCAATTGCCAAGCTGATTTTAGATTCGTTCTTCCTTTTGATAAAATGTTGTTGGGCACAATATCAACAAAATGATGTGATTGCGCATGAAAATCAGGTTGCATTTAATCTTTAAACAATGTTGCACTCATTGCTCTGTCAATTCGAAGGCTCATCATGGTCTTACCAAAGAAAACAGATAGTGGCATTTCCATTAATGATTACAAAGGTGAAGTCTGACAGTGCATTGTTACATGCAGTTTGTGATATAGTTACCTTGTGTTTAATTTCTATGTGCGTTACTGCTTATCACAGTGGAGTGGTAATATTTGTACTCTTTTTTTTAATAATAATAATAATAATAATAATAATAATAATAATAATAATAATAATAATAATAATAATAATAATAATAATAATAATAATTTATGATGTCTGTGTTGCTTAGAGTGATTTATAGAAACAATTCTGGGAATTATTTAAAAAATTTTAAGGTTTTGGCAAACAAGGTTGTTTTTAATTTGTGCTCATGCTAAAGTGAAATGTCATTCAAAGTCTCTGATGTGGTCTGTATTATATGAAGGGTCTTCCTGCTTTTCTTCCCAGATTTATCTCCAAAGAAATACGTACAATACACATAGCCAAGACAGGCTCCAGGTTTCACTTCAGACATTTGACCAATTAACACTTTCTAGCAGAGGAACTTCCACTCAACATTACTTCCACTGGGCCCCTCACCACAAGAAGGATGGTAAGAGAACTGGGGCTGTTTAGTCTGGAGAAGAGGAGGCTGAGGGGAGACATTGCTCTCTACAACTACCTGAAAGGAGGATGCAGCAAGGATTGTTTTGGTCTCTTTTCTTAGGTGATAAGTGATAGGAAACAAGGCAATGACCTCAAGTTGTGCTAGCAGAGGTTTAGATTGGATATCAGCAAGAATTTCTTCACAGAAATTGTGGTTAGGCATTGGAAAAGGGAAGTGGTGGAATCCCCATCCCTGGATGGGGAGGTGTGGATGTGGTCCTTAGGAAAGTGGTTTAGCAGTGGTTAGGTGGATGGTCGGACTTGATGATCTCAGGTCTTTTCCAGCCTAAAATTCTATGATTACTTGAGAAAGCAGATCTACATATCTACAATCTACAGTCTAAAGATCTACAATCATTTTCCATCTAAAGATCTACAATCATTATCCATTTTTAGTTGTGCAGGCAAACATGTGCCTTCCAATTTTTGTTTCACTTTTCTCCAGGAGTATGTCTATGAATTTTAATCACCTTTGTTCTTGTCTGATGTTTTATATACTTGCTGTTTCACTTGTTTTATTCCATGAGGTTTTTGAATACCTGCCTAGCTGATTTTTGTACTTTTGCAAGTTTTGGTCAGTATTTAATAATCTTTCAAGATTTGCAATGAACAGCAATATCCTCCAATATAAGTTTTCCCATGTTAGCCTTCCCTTGACTCATTTCCATGGCCTTTTCTGTCACCTTACACCATAAAGGAAAGCAGGTCTCCTTCATAGTACAACAGTGCATCCTGAGAAAACAATTTCTTCACAAGACCATTTGCAAACTCATCTTCTACCATTTTCTTATGCTCTCTTTATTGAACTATTTTTCTCAATGACTGCATTTCAAAGAACCCTCCTGCAAATTGGAGGATTTTCCATACGTTCTTTAAACAGATTACCAGCAGTTGTTTACATGAAATAATCATATACATACATATAGACATATATAAAATCAATTTTAAATCTTAAGAACTTATTCCTATATTTACTAATGCTTATTCAACATTTTTTCCTGTTTCATAGTGAAATAAAGGCCTTTAATAAAACAAAAACAAGCATACAAAAAGTGTACTTATGAATGGAGTTTCAGTATCACAGGAAAGAATTTTCTCTTTTCCACAGCAATAGTAGCAAGACTTTTTCACTCTCTTCAGTTGGAAAAGACACCATTACCTAATGAGAGGGCACTTACAAGAATTCTACATTCCTACTGCTAACTTAAATCTGCCAAGACTGGCTTGCTTCTTCACTATAATTTCACTGCCAGAATCCTCCTGATTTTCTTTCCAATTCTTCTTGAATCTATGGTGAGAACAAATGCAAAAAAGGCAGCATAAGGAAGTTGCTTCAGCCTTGCTAAGATTTGGCTTAATCATTGTAAGTTTTCCTTTTTTTTTTTTTTCTTTTTTCTTTTTTTTTTTTTTTTTTTGATTCACCCTCCTGCTCCTTCTCCCCAAAAGTACAAGTTTGGGTTTTTGAATCTCTGTCTGTGTTTGAAAATAGTTCAGGTCAGCTTTAAGATCCTCATAACAATCACAAGAATTAGAAACTTCCTTTGTGTTCCTTGAACTGAAAATCAACTTTGCTAGTCTTCTGGCCACCCTTCAAACATAAATGATACTCATCACACTACAAATAGTTTTGCAGAAGAGAATGAAAATTGAGTCTTACTGGAGCTCAGCTGCAGTGAAAGTAGAGACTGCCACTTTAGCAGAACTCTGATGTGTTACCATGATAGTATTTAACATCTGCATGTTAGCAGTGCTGAAAATACAGAGTCCACCTTTCGTCCTATAGATTTGGACCACATGAAGTGTTGCTGTCACAGACATACTGCATTTTTAGACTCAAACAATTTTACCTAGCCATAACCCTCTGTAATGTTACATAAATAGGAAGATACAATAGTAAAATTAATTTACAGACACTTTTAAAAAGCAAATGTGCTCCCAATATTAAATGGCTGTTAATTTTTCATTTCACATAAAGTATTTTTAACCAGTAGAAATACAAGTGGAAATCATGGGAGTAGAACAGAAGCAGAGTCTCCAGAGACATCTAAATGACAGGAAGATAAAATATTACTCGGACTGGATATTCTCAGTTCACTTGGAAGATGAGAGCCACATATTCAACCTATGTAAATATGCATAATTCAGATTAAGTCAATGACACTACCACCATTTACACCAGCTACAGTTCTAGCTCAAGATATGTTCCCCAGTTTGTTTATCATATACAGATAAAGCCTCCTAAAGTGCATTTGTAACAGGAGGTAAAAATCAATAGTGACACTAACTACACACAAACACTGATAATGCAATATATATCTTTTTTTTTTTTTTTTTTAGCACTTAAGCACTTTTTAGTACTTAAGCACTTAAGAATATTAATCATTTGTGGACCATTTCATTACACTACAAATGTTATGGTGAAGTGACGAGTGAGCAGCTTGAAACTATTGCATATTATACAATGATTTACCATAACTATGCTCATATTCTATTTCATTACTCTCTGCTTACATAAGCATACATTTTTAAAAGGTTTACAGTGTTTTATTTGTATTTAAAAGAAAAATCAAAACAAAGCATATGTCTCATTGTATTTTCATGTCAACAGTACTATCACAGCAGAAAGATTTGTGCCCAGTGTTTACTGGATGGTGTCACATGCTACTTTAACTTACAACATCAGTTGGATTTAGCTGCCAGAATCAGTCCTTTTTATCTAGTTGCCATTGTCCCAGAAGTAAAACAGCTTCAGCTATGTCAATCATTCTGTGCCTGCCTGTGGTTGCTTGTCCATGATGTCCAGGCAGTTTGGTCAGAGCCACGTCTTTGACTTGGCTGCTGGACATCAGCAAACTCCAAACAAATTCCACTGTGATTTTGCTGTGCCAGACAATGAAAATACTATTTTCCCTGGAGAAAATGCTAGGTTTAGACAAAGGGAACTCATTCACTCATTTTTACAAATCCAGTTCATCAGATACTTTTTTCTGCATTGCTCTCCAACTTATCCCTGCCTAATGCTGATTCTCTGTGCACACTGTCAGACACACATGCCTTGGTGAGGAAACGACTCTACACACTGAACAGTATTTAACAGGAAATTGGAAATATTCCCTTTTTTCTTGTCAGTCTTTTCAGTCTGATGGGCCCTGTGTGGTCTTGGATTTTAATTCAGTAATTAAGAAACTGTAGTTGGAAAGATGTATGGAAGTAGTCTATTCAGAGGTTTTACCAAGAAACTAAAGAGGTTGCACACATTAATTCAATTACTGAATATCTCTGTTTGTCCTTTTGCACACCTAGAATCAATAGTATCAATACAGCTACATTGCGCGGTTGTTCAAACCTGCCTTAATTTGTCAGGCATAATATGAAATGCAAGTCTGCTACATTACTACAGTATACAATCATTTTACTTATTTTTTTTTTAAGAATTTTGTTGAAAAGAATACTGTGCATACAGGAATGTAAGAATCATGCAGCAGAAAAATGTCCCATGCAAAAGAACTTGGGCAAGAAGGAAATCAGTGCTGTGGCATAATGCTACAGATCAGGGATGGGGTGATTTGTGTTCATTCTTCTGTCCATCCCTTCAGTTTCAGCATCTGGAAATCCTAAAGGTGATGGATGAAGTCCTGCTATTCAGGTTTTCTGTCAAGGCTGAATGGAAAAGTAGACTTTCAAAATTTGGTTCTCCATCTAAACTGATACCGAGAAGCTAACTAATTTGGCTTACAGTTTAATTTTTAAAAATTGAAATCTCTGTCTGTGTCTCACCTTTGATATTTAAAATAAACATACCCCATGTGGCATTCCACCACTGCTCGTAAGAGAGGGGTAAAAATCAGTGTCCAAACTGTAATGAACTGAAATTAAAAAGCTTACTGGAAAAGTGGTAGTACGTTGCACAATGCCATATATTTAAACATAAAATAATTTTCATTTCAGTTCAGTTACACAACTTTATAGTCCAAGAGAACACAGAACACACAGGAAGTGAACAAAATACTTATTTTCTCTATCTGAAGGTCAAGCTGAAATAACCTGACTCAATATTTTGTTTTTAAGAACCTCATTACCACCACTAAACTTTCCAAGAAAAAAAAAAAAAAAAAAAAAAAAAAAAGTTGTACATTTGTGATTTTTTATTGCTAACATCTTATTTACTTTCCAATATCATGAACATGAGCAGCTCCTTGAATGAGTGCTCTCTAAGATTCCATTCAATTACAATTCATTTCTCAGATATTTTTTAAAAACAGTAGTGATATAGTTTCAACATCTGCTATTTTTCCTGATCTCTTGAAGATTCTGTTGAATGAACAGGGTGCATGACAACAGAAAGCCAAGGTGACAGGCTTAGATTGAGTTAATACGGCAACAATACTATAATTAGTCAAGTACTAACAGCAAAACACACTTGTATTGAAGCCTAGAAAGAGCTGAAAGTAAAATGAAATCCCACAACAATACGTAGGTTTGATAATGGTAAAGAATGTTTTAATGAAAGAATAAACATCCAACATGCATTCACATTTCACGTGAAGTGCTCTTGGCTGCTAAAAGTCAAGAGCCCTTCACATGAAAGTAACATGTTTCTAACTCTTTCAGAGATGATCGACTGAAGGAGCCTTATTAATAGCTATACAAGGCTGTTGCATTGTCCTTCTGAGTCATCTATCCACTTGAATTATTCTCAATTGACATATAAGTCTGCATTTCCCTGCTGCTGCATTAACCAGCCTGAACACAATGGATTGAATCCTCAGCTGGGGAGAAGCTTCAGAAGCCAGTGTACACCAGCAAAAGAACTGGCCCATAGCATTCAAAGGTAGGATTTGGTTAGCTGTAACTATAGTTATTTAAATAAATTTCACTTTTCTGGTATAAATTTTAATTCTTTCTGCTGTTCTCAATGCTGAGAACACTTTCACACAAATGTGAAATAAATGGCACAGAAGGACCACATGAAGTAATAAACATGATACATTTTACCTGGAACAGAAGGTACCCCATAGAGAATTTGTCAGAAATGCATCAACAGTGAGATGATAAGAAACAGCTTCCCAGAAACTGATCATAAAAGGGGCAAACAGTTAGCAGCCCTTTTCAACCCTCTGCTCTTTATATTCCCCAAGACAACTTCTCACTGGTAAGTGTGCCATTTTAACAGAAAAGAAGAAGCAGGAGTCACTATGTTATATGAAGGTGACAGTTAAGTACATTTATACCCATTAATTCTGACTTCTTGGTGCTTTCTTGTCATGACTGGTTCTCAATTCATTTTTTCTCTTCTGGTTAATTTTAAGTGTCATGAATCAAAGGCCAGATGTTCATCTACTACACCTCAGTTTACTGCAACTTCAACCAAACAACACCAGTTTATTCTACTCAAAAGGAAGAGATACCAGACAAGCAATATAGGTGAAGTTTATAAATAATCTAGATATGAAGTGGCTAACACTTTCAGTTGTAAGTACATATAAAGTGGTAGAAAGGAAAAAAAAAAAAAAAAAAAAAGTCATAATTTTTCTTTCTCCACTTGCATTAATAAGGAATATTCTGACAATTAATCAAAGTCACTGAAAATACTAAAGAAGTTTTCCCACACAGTGGAACATTGCAGGGAATTACTAAGGGTAGGTAGGAAAGCTGAAAAGGAGGCCAAAAGAAGGTCTTCTCAGGAGAAATATGATAATCTGTGCACATCCAACACCTGGCTTCAGCATCCTAAGCCCAGAGGCAATATGTAGGGCACAAGCACCCACAAATCTTGGTTACAATGAGCAGAAGGGAGAAGAGAAAGATACACAGCAGTTGTAAACTCTAAGATCAATAGCTGACCATAACTTCCCCTCTTCCCTGAACATTTCCTAAAATGTTTTGAGCTTTCAAAGAAAATAAAATCAAACAAATACAGATTTCTAATTCAAAATTCATCTTTTCATTTTCCAGTTTTAATTGTAGCTTTTAGTTGTTGTCGTTGTTTTGTGTTTTTTTTTTTTTTGAGGAAATCAAATATGTTTTGGAAAACCAGAACAAAAATTCCTTTCAAAAAATTAATAGAATGACTTAACAGCACTAATAATAAACTTTAATACTCCAGTATTAAATAAATTAATACTGCTTTTTCCACTAGGTTCTTACCATATCAGCTGAACAGATGAAAGGGCCAAGTCAGTAAGTCTAACATTTCTCTACATGAAAACACTTCATTTTCTTGCCTAAATAATATTATCTTAAATGAGATGTATTGTTGTAAATGGCAGCAAACTGATGCCTACAGCAGATTATTTTCCATTCTTTCTCCAAACTTTTACGGCTCCTACCTACAGCAGAGATCTATGGGAAAAGTTTCCAGTCATTGCCAAGACTGCTGCAACATTATTAAATGCATCTTACTATAACCTAGGTTCTCGTAGCTCTTGACACTATAACCATGGTATATCTCAGAGCAAGGTTACTATTAACAGCCACAGAATACTGGATTTGTAAATGCAGGAGCGTTTTTAACTCTTGCTGTTGATAATGGTAGAACAAGATTATTTTTTTTCACTGAAAGCTAGAATACCTACCAATAATACTTATCAACAGCTGATTCAATGCCTTTTTCAAGTCTTAACCTTACTGGCACTGCAGTTGTTTTTAAAACAAGTCTTCTATTTATAGGTACAGTGTAATGTTTGCTAGAAATATCAGGTGCCTGGACTACATTTTAATTTAGTGCAGTATTCCATTCCAGTTCATGAAGGCTTCTAAGTGCTTCAGGAAATGTGTAAAAAATCCTGTGATAGAAAGCTATAGAAGAATTTGCAAGCAAGGAAGATTTCCCCTAACTCCAGTGAAAGTGGCACATGTTCTGAGATATGCAGATCTTTTTATTTCTCCAAAATATTTCAATTTTCTTTTCTTATCATTTTATATCCTCACATTTTAAAATAATTTCAAATTACATAATTTCAAATAACTATTTCTAGATAGTAAATTAAATAAATTTTAAACAAACAAAAATCTCAAACACTTTGGAAGGTAACAAGTGCTTTTACTATAACTTCTTTCTTTGGTAGAAAAACAGAGAAGATATTCAATTATATCCCTTTTTTGAGCTGTAAATATATGGTATTATTATGTTTGTAATATTTATAGTTCAATTATTATTTTGTAACTTTTCAGAAAGTTTTAAGATGTTTTGAAAATCCACAGGCATATTCTAGAATTGACCAAAAAAAAATAGTCTACAAAAAGAGAAGGAATGAATATCCCCACAGTTCCATATTACTAAATTTACAAAACAATCACAAAGAAGAAATAAAATGAAACAAAATTAAGATAAACTACAGAAATTGCTTTTCAATAATTGTATCGTTTTTACCTCAAAGTGAAAATATATATATATATTTTTAGGTAAGACCTTTCTGTCTGTAACTGCAATGCACATATTTTGTAGGGTATTTTTATTTTCAAGGAAAAATAGCTTTTACAATTGCAGGTGCATGAAGATGAATATATGACCCCAATTGCATGTGAATTCTTGAGATTAGTGCATCATTTCATGGACTGTTGAACTTGTATTTCATATATATATGTTTTGTATCAAAGACAGAGCACCTCCATGTTATATTTAAATATTCAATGACTTTGCACAGATAGTGATCTTTCCAACTTCTGTTAAATACACTCACAGAGTCACAAAGCTGAATGTATAAAATGGAGCTTTCATTACTGTTTTCTACCAGAAGTTCTTGGTGCCAGCCATTCTACAGAGTTGCACTTACTTCCATGGAAATAATTTTCCATACAAGAAAGCACATGTCCTATTCAAACACTTCCTGGGAATTTTCTTGTTTAACAGATAACAGTTAGGTACCTAACTCCCTTTTATTTCCTTGACCAGACTTATTGAAAAAATTGGGTGAATCTTAGAAAAATCTTCATGCCCTAATACGATAATCTGTTTAGTGTGATTGAATTCAATTGCAGGAGAAGGAAGAAAATAAAGGTTGTTTTTTTTTAACTAATCTGGACAAATATAGCAAAATGCTATTGAAGAGAAAATAGTCTGTAGCTTTTGCATGCTTCTACTGGCTCCAGAAAAGACTAATCTTATACCAATAGATTTATATTAGTATAACAACTTGCTGGGAAATATATTTTATTTCTAAGGAAAGAATGATAGGCTTTGTTTCTCTTAAGTATACATTTCACTGTACACTAGCTAAAGAACTAAATTTGAAGGCCATGAAAAAGAGGTGCAGAACATCTGCATGGGAACCTGGTCTCTCTCTCTCTCTCTTTTTTTTTTTTTTTTTTTTTACTGATTTGCATTATGTGCAGTGGAAATATAGTACAGTGGAAGGTTTCCTTCTGGGAAAATGAGCAAAGAGTCTGTAAGTTTGTATATCCAAAGGCTATTTTAAGAAGGCTGCAGTGAATGGGTGCATTCTAAGACCATCTGAGAATAACCCCAGCATGAATTAAACATGAGAAGTAGTTGTTTAAAGTTTTGCTGGTATTGCTACAGAATGTGAATGATTGCTGAGTAAAGTATAAAAGGACAGCAAATTATTAAACACAAGCACTCTGGCTAGACCCCAGAAAAAAATACTAAACCTTATGAACAACAACAATACAGGCAGATGGTAGTGGCTGGAAAGCACTTTCTAATCAGTGATACGATGTTTATAATACTGCTATTTATATTTAATGCAACTCAGATCTTAAAATGCTTTGGCTCTGTCGTGTTTCCTTGTCTTCATCATTTGATTCCCTTTCTTTACTATTCTGTACATATAAGTAGCTTGTTAAAAAAAAAAAAAAAAAAAAAAAAAAAAAAAAAAAAAAAAGAACTACAAGTTACAACATTAAAACTGAATTAAAACTGAATTATTTCTCACATCTTGAAAGAACATAAATTGATTACACAGGTAAGAATAAGACTATCTTATTACAACTTCAAAATGATCTTGCATTTTCCTGTGATTAGATCTTTCAAAATATTAAGAAACCCTCAGTATGTTGGGATTTTTTTGTTATTGTTGTTACATCTGAAAACAGAGAGACATTCATAGCTGGATATGAAGCAGAAGTAACCTTATACATGTTTGAATAGAGTCAGTGATATGAGGAGATGTAAAAACTCACTACAAAAAGAACTGTGTCCCCTTACAGGCAACAAAAGGAATAAAAACATGCATGTTTCTGTTTCTATTAAAATAATAACAATAATAATGTTTAGAAGTATTAAAAAAGGATGAAGTGGAAAAGTATTTGCTTATTAGTTCCATGACTAGAAAAAATAATAACACAAGTTGTTATACATGTACTCTCTTTCTCATAGGTATTACTAATTCATCACAAATGCTCAAATACCCAACATACTCTGACTAGTGTATTAGTTGCTCTTAATTTCTTGTTGCATCTTGAGAGAGTCTATTCTAAGTTTTATAAAAGAATTCTAACATAAAAATTAATGATTTTTTTCTAAAAGAAAATGCAAGTGCATCCCAGAAATTTGGATGCACAAATCCTACCCAAACTGGGTCAGAACATGTCAACTCCTTAAAGGTCTTCTACTGCGTAGGAACACCAAGAGACATATCATAATCTTTTCCAGACCCAATATATGGAGGCAGAATATGAAATATGCCACTGGTGACAAGCGACAAGGGGAATACTTTGACATCTGGCTCTAGATGCTTCCCCAGGTAGGAGAGCTGGGACTAGATAGAACTTTTGACACAAGGAGCAGAAAGGAAAACGAGGTCCTCTGGATTTCTTCACATTAATGTAGAGATCTACATGTGTTGCAGCTGGATAGGTGAGCAGGGAACAGGTATTAAGTCCAGTGTTTCCTTCTGCTTGCAACAATATCAGTAGCAAATAAAAATAATCCCAAAAGAAACTGGAAAAAAAATAAAAAATAATAATAATAATAATAAAAAGTGATACTCAGGAGAAAAAAAAAAAAAAGGAAATTAGTCTCCTCCCTTACCATCCCAGTCTCTAAATGTTGGTGATGAGGCTCTGCTCTGCCTTAATGCATTTTTCCAGGGCACCACAACTATTTGCTGAGTTGTAAACACACTAAATTGAATACTGTTAACCGTTTCTACAGTAAGCTATGTCAAAATAATGACAGCACTGAATTTATAACTCATTCTTATAGAGCATCTGATATTTATAAGTAAGGCTTAGATGAATTCAAATTCTCTATATTTAACAATCAAAAAGATTTTGTTATGTGTAATGTGCCATATATTATGAATCACAGATTAAATTACAGACGCATGTGACATACAGTTTAGACTAGTCACTGCAACAATAAGTCTATGCTCACTTTTTATGATCAGTCAAAATGAATCACCAATTCACTAAATTTCAACTTCTAGCATATAGTAATACTGTAATTAAAGTAGGCTAATTAACATTTTATCCTCATAGTAAGATTGCTTTTGCTCTGTTTATGTGAGATTATATATACATCTTCTGTAGAACATCTGCAAGATCTCTTTTAAAATTTAATCTTTGTTTAAGGATATTTTCAGTAAGAAATATCAAATTCCTTTATAAGGAATTATTTAACAGTTAAAAAAATCTTTTGAGGAACAAAGAAAATTATACTCTTAACTAACTCCTGCCTCCTGTTCCAAGAAAGATAATTGTTTGCAAACCATATATTTGATATCTAAATCTTGTTCGGTGGCTTTCATTCATGATTGTAGATTGATACAGTCCTCTCTGAAAAATATATTTATCTTTTGCAACACTCATCAAACACTAAATACCTAACTAGGTTGCAAGAAGAATCTTTAATTCCATCATTTTGCTCTGGTAATTGCTTTTGCTTCCTTATGTTTAACCAGAGTAAATGAACTATAATTTTAAATTTCTCTTGACATTTGCTATCTGACAGTGTGTAAAACATGAACAAGGTGGTGAATGCTGAAAAAGGTAACTGTAACAAGAAGATATTAAACTACAGAAGCATATTTTAAAAGGTTGATGCAAATTCAGAAAACACGGTCAGGATTTTATCCCTGAATCAGTTTCTCAGTACAGAGGTGCCATATTTTATATTTGAGTGGTAACAAAAAAGTCATTTTCAAATAAAATGGAAATTTCAATATGATTAGAAAAAAAGAATGTGTTTACTCCATCTCTTGCTGTTAGCTGATTCGCACGCAGTGAACAAGGAAAAATTCTTCAAATCAAGAAGCACGTACCTTTTGTCCCTGCAGAAGACTGTGCATGTTAAAATACCTATTGCTGACAGAACACATATCATGAGAAGTTAAGCATTCTGTTCTGATTAACTTTTTTGCCTTTAATTTCAGAGAAGTTATGTATAGGCCTCTTGAAAGACATAAAGTATTGAGGGTCTGACACTGGAAAGCCTTCGTCTGTGTACTCAAAAGCACCTGTATTCATATGTTTGGAACACTGTCACCTGCATATACAGTTGCCAGAATTTACACTTGCAGACCTTATCGGGCCAGGTGTTCTCACACAAAAAGGGAAGATCTGCAAAGGTACCTTTGAAATCAAGAAGGGAGAGGTTTACCTGTGACTGTTTTAAATGCTGGCAACAGGCACTGTGCTATGTAGGGTACTAAAGATTTATCTTCACAGAATTTGAAAAACAGGAAAAAATATCACTTTTGTCAATATTACTTTTGTACTAAACAGCCTATGGTTTTCAGCAGGTCTTATTTTGGGGAGGGAGGAGGAAAGGGAAGGAGTGAAAAGGTTGATTAACACTTTGAAAATGAATGAAAGAATAAATAATTAAAATAAATACTAACTACTTTTTCCAACAGCATCTGTAAACAACCTTTTTAACAAGTTTGAATGTATTCTGCTTCCAACTGGGCTGAATGTTTACTGCTTGATTTTAAAACACAGTGCCTAGGGATTACATTCTTTTCAAAGATACAAATGTGTAGTTTCCACCCTCTTGAACAGAGCCGGTATACAGTGTGCAGAATGTACTCTAGAGAATCCCAAGGATCGTTTTATGTCTTTACTAGAGGTTTGCAACAACCAATAAAATACTTAAAATCAGTCTTAGCATGGACGAAAAAGATAACATCTGGATATTTACAAAGCCTCAAAGAAAATGACCTAATTTGACCGATGGTAGTGTAATTATGCTCCATACATAGTTAGAGAAGACAGCAGGCATTTTCTGAAACTAAGTTATGGACTACTTGGACTACTATTACTAATTAATGTTGTCCTTCAGGCAATGAAGTTCTTATGTTGCATTTTTTTCTAGGTAAATATTCATTATTAATGTTTGGAACTGCTTAGTCTATACTGAACTCATTTTTAGATAAACAAATGGCATCTACATTACATTTTTACTGAGATCTTCAAAGTCAATATCTCTTTGTGTTGCATGCACAGAACAACTGTGAGGCATGATTTTGATGTTAAATAATGTATGTTATTCATAAACTGAAGTATTCATATGATAATTAAGGTTCTATGCATGCTGCACAAGAGGAAAAGGAATCCTAGAAGTGTGGGAAGCATATGCGTTTGTATGAATGAATGAGAGAGGAGACAAAAACTGGAAATGATCTGCTGGAAAAGCCGAAGAAGCCAAGTTTTTTTAATAAGAATTAAACAAATATTCATCTTGCTTTTTCAAGATGAATATAAGAAAAAAAATGTATCCCTTAATGATATAGAAGAGTCCCTGTATTATAAATTCCTGAAGTGATAAACACTGCTGCAACCTAGAGATGCATGGTTCACAGGGTATTTTGAAAACACAAACCATGTCAGTATTTAGTAGGTAAATGTGAAGGCTCATGTAGTTTATGGACCTGAACTAACCTATGTTAAAGGTAGATGTTAAGCTGCTCAGGCCATATCACCAGTAGATTTTCCAGCACATAAGTCACATTGAAGTAGTGAGGAACAATTCTTTCACTTAGGTTTCCAAGCACAATCTAAGTATAGCTTTCAAGGTCCTAAGTTACTGACCAGATCACTATCCTTTACAAAAAAAAAAGTCAGGACTACCATCTGTTGCTTAAGACCTCCTCCTTTTCAAGGTACCAAAACAGTCTCATATTCCCAAACCCAAAGGAAACTTGACCAGATCAAAGCTTCATCCTATAGTAGCTGCTTGCTAGCTCTCAGTCTTCCATCTCCTGAGCCATTGCTTACTCTTTCACAAATTAGAGAAGGCAGGAAACACAACCCAACTCTACCCTTTAGGGACCAGTCCAGACACTGTCCTTCAAAAAGCAGAGAATTCCTGTGTTTCATCCTTCCTATTTTCCCCTACTTGTCAGTGTGTTGCCCCACACCTTCCTTACCCAAGCATCTCAGGAGCATGTCCCATGACCTTGAGCACAGCTAACAGAGGCAGCCAACACACAGAGTTGTTTGTGCAGCACTTTCCAGGCTCTGCTTCTAGATCTTATAGATCTTCTGAGAACATCTTCAGGGATCATTATGGAACTTATGTAAATTCTTTGAAGAAAGTAAGGGTGCCTTCTGCTGCTAGGAAAGGATAGTCATGGGGGGCTGTCAATTCAAGAAAGCTCTAACAGCTTCTAACAAACTGTCAGTTATTCTTGATCAAAGGATGTTTGAGCTCACATGTTCAAACACTCTTTGATGTGGTGGTGGTGGTGGTGTACTATAGGGTATAGTTCCCAGAACCTTCTGGGTGCCAGCATATTGGAGGCCTCAACTCAGAGCTCCAGGATGATGAAGATCTCCAGATCTGGGGCCTCCCATGGAGTCTGGAGAAGAGAGAGGGAGAGTCCTTGCCTGCAGGAAGCAGTACTGATGGTGAGTTTGCGTTGCCAAATAGATGAGCTCTCAGAGGAGGTCAGCAGGTTGAATGTAGAGTGTTGGAAATGAGGAAATAGAGATTGGCCAGATCTTCTCTGAGATCTTGCAGGTACAAAATCCTCAGCCCTGCAGTGTACTAGGGAAGGGGCAGACAAAGTCAGTCCTTCCTGAATTGGGAAATGGAGACCCCTATGATGGCAAAGACTGGAAGTTTTATGACTCTTGGCACATGGATAAAAATTAGGGAACACTTCAACAAGCTGGATGTACACAAGCCATTAGTCCTGATGGGATGCACTCAAGATTGCTAAGGGAGCTCACTCGTATCATTAGAAGGCCACTCCTGATAATCTTTGAAAGGTTATGGTAATTGTTGAAGGTTTCTGAGGAAGGAAAGAAAGCAAAAATCTCTTCTATCTTCAAGAAGGGTAAGAAGAAGGACCTGGGGAACTACAGACTGCTCTACCTCAGCTCAGCCCCTGGGAAGGTCGTGGAGAAAATCACTTGGAAGCTGTTGCCAAACATATTACAGCCAAGCAGATGACTGGGAGTAGTCAGCAAGGATTTGTGAAGGGGAACTGACGCTTGGCCAAACTTATACCCTTATACAATCAGACAATTAGCTCAATGAATAAGCAGAGACTGGTGGATGTAGTTTATCTTGGCTCTAAGTACAGCTTTTGACGTTATATCCCATAACATCTTCATTGACTGACTGAAGTGGTCAGTGAACTGGATTGAAAGCTGGCTTTATTTCTGTGCTTGGAGGATTGTGGCCAGCATTAAAAAGTTCATCTGGAGGACAGCCACTAGTGGTACACCCCAGAGGTCAGTGCTGGGGCCAATACTGTTTAAAATCTTTAATGACCTGATGATGAGGCAGAGCCTGAGCAGGTTCAGCCATGATAAAAAACTGGGAGAAATGGTTATGTCAGAGTGTTATGCTGCCATTCAGAGGAACCTTGACAAACATGAGGAATGGGAAGACAAGAATCTCATGGAGTTCAACAATGTGAAGTGCAAAGTCCTGCCCATGGACAAGAGTAAACAAATGCACTGGTACATACTGGGGAACAACTGACTTATTCTACCAGCTGTCTACCACTCTACAAAGCTGACTTGTCTACCAGCTTTGTAGAAAAGTCCATGGGAGTGTTGGTGAACAAGATGACCATGAGCCAATGAGCCAGCAATACATTTCTGCACATTGAAGTCCCCCCCCAAAAAGTAGGGTGGGAGTGGGTACAGGTGCAGGCAGATCTTATCAATGCATATAAATGCCTAATGAGGGAGAATAAAGAAGATGGAGCCATATTCTTCTCAGTGGCATCCAGTGAAAGGAAAAGAGGCAATAGGCACAAAATGAAATATAAGAAATTCTATTTAAATACTTTTATGACATGGATGATTAAACATCACAGAAAGTTCCCTGGAGATTTTATAGAGTCTTCATACCTGAAAACATTCAAAACTCAATTTACGATTTCCTGAGCAACCTGCTATAATTGATCGTGCTTTCAACAGGGTGGGTTAGACTAGATGATCTCCAAATACATATTCTAACCTTAATCATTCTGTCATCCTGGTATGAAGCACCTACCACTCCTTTAAAGTAAGCTGATATGTTTTACAGTAGCAGTTTTTGCTTAGCAATGAAGTCACAGCTGGGATGGCCATCATGTCTTTCTTGCTCTTGGTGAGGGTCAGTGTTGTAATTGTAGATTTAGATGGTTATCAATACCTTACTAAATGAAAAAACTCAGATGAAAAGAACTGAAACTGTCTTAACCTACTCTTTTTCTTGATTTAATTTCTCCTAGTTTTTATAAATGGAGGAAATCTACCTTAACATTCTTATACTTTTTATAAATTTCAAGCAGATGGTGAGAGTGGGTGTGTGTTTGATAAAAACCACATAATCTATTTGAGAACAGCACTAAAAGAATAGTGTTGCAAACACCTAAAAAGCCTTAGGTTAAGTAATCTTACTCTTAAAAAGATCATATGGGTGTTTTATTGGTTGAGGAGTGGAATGTTTAAGCTAGAAAAGTGACATTATCATCATTAAAATTATTTTATTTGAATATAACAAGCAGTACCATTTTGAATGGGATTTGAATATTTCATGAGGTCCTGTGTTATTGAGGGATATATTCTACTTATCATCTAAATATCAGTCATTTTAAGAAGAGAAGATTATCTATTACCTTATTGGTAATAAGGTAATTTGGGCAGACAGCCTGATTGTCACTAAAATTGTGGTTCTGATATCAACCTTTCTGGGAGTGACTGGACCCTCTTTGTGTTAGTTATACATTTGAAATATGGAAGAATTCAATTTGCACAAAGGCTAGAAAACATTATTTTCCTCCTTCTGCTACCTTAGTTATCAGGCTGGTAATAAATTTGATTTCTATTTCATTTTGCTTTCTATAGAAGTGAGGCTCTTTCCTTACTTCAATACTTTATGTAATACAAAATAGATAAAGTTTTTCTGAAGTGGCCTCCCCAGACATAAAAGTTCAGAACTTGAGGTGTTTAGAGATAGATGTATGCAATGTGTTGCATATCACTTGGTCCATACAACAGTTCCCTACCATCCTCATATCTTAGCTGAGGTTCGCTTCCCACCATAAACATGCTGAACAGTTTATTCAAAGCATTCACAAGTCAAATATACTGTCAGTGCTTCCAAGATTTGGGGTTGCTAAAGTAATAATCATGTCTCTTCACTTCCTTTAATACATATGGTTACGTGGAATCAGGCTATGTGGAAGTGGATAGAAAAGAAGTGCTGGAGAGGTAATTTCAATCCGAGGAACTACCAGAGGTAGCGTGTGGAATCTCTCAAGCAAAATACACTATATTAGTAGGGCCAAGAAGAGAAGTGGACATTTTGGCAAATTATCCAATATCATCCCATTCTAGTTTTGACAAACTCATAACATAAAATACCCAGTTAAGATTCCTGTAAGGTATATTTCAACAGGCTTTTCTTATACTTTATAAACAGTTCATTGAGAAAAGAATGCCAAGGGAGCAAGTCTAAAGTGTTATTTATCTATCACTTGCTGGTGGGTTAGTGTTTTAAGCACGCTTGTGTGTGATAACAGAAATGATGCAAATTCCATCCTTAATGAGTTACCTAGGAGAAAAAAGAAAAAAAAAAAAAAAAAAAAAGTGGCTCTCGTAAACAGCAGCTGAAAAAGTTGGCTTTTGCCTTCCTGGTGTATCTTCTTATTCTGCAGTGAGACATGTACTAAGAAAAGGCTTGGAAAAGATTGGCTTTAGAAGTCGACTCTAGATGTTGGAAAGAGACATGGGGAAAAAAAAAATCAAAATTAAGAATAGCAAGCACACTGAGAAGGGCTTACATTGAACAAACTGAGCAGATGAGGAGATGGAGGAGTGAGCCTTGACTGGAGCCAAGGAAAGACTTAAGGGTGAGGAACTGAAAAGCTGAGGTGCCCAAAATAAAAGCTAAAGCTAGTGGAAGGCTTTACAGGGAGAATTGATCTGATCACAGTGGAGAGATTTTCTTTACAGAATAAAATCACTTTCTGATTTCAGCTGCTGTTTTTTGTAGTTTTTTGGTGTGTTTGTTTGTTTGTTTGTTTGTTTTTCTCACTCTCTCTATCTCTGAAAGAGTTTTAAGGGTACGCTTATTTGCTGACTATTACAGATTTAAGGTTGTGTTTCTTTCTACCATGTCCCTCCATCCATCAGTCAAGCAGCAGCAGTTGTAAGACAGAACCTGGGAGAGAGAAGAAAAAAAAAGCAGTTTCCTCTTAGACAGCAGAAGGGGCAGCAAGAGGGGCATAGAACAGATGAGAAAACAGCCAACTCATTTACAGATTTTCTCATTTGAGGTTCTTGATACAAAAACATTCCTGGTTCTGATGTGCAGACTGAGGCTTGTCTATATATTTATAAAATTAAGTGAAGTGCAAATCACACTAGAAGATTTATGCTAACGGTGTTTCTAAAACACACCAAAATGAGTAGAATGTATCACCAACTGCTTCTTGCAACTATACTTGTTCCACAGAAACATTTTTAATAGTTAAGCAAATAAAATAAAACAATAGTGCAGCAGCTCAACTTAAGCCTTCTGGATGCAGTGTAATGCCTTGCCACAGACTCCCTTAATGACCTTACTTACTTACTACTCCCCCATTTCTCATAAGGATAACAGAGACATCTCATTCAAAAACAGTGTTGCTGAAAACTCCTGCTTAGCTGTTTCTTAACCCTGAAGGTGCCTGAAGGTGCACACGAGCATGTTTCTTTGCAGTGTCAAAGGTTCTCTGGGTGCCAGAAAAGTTGTGATTTTATGGTGTTTCCAAATTAATAGGACTGTGCAGCTTGTCACCAACATTTTATTTAAGCCTGGCTGGAATACAGAAACAAGAGGGCTATCCACCTAAGACGGCTGGAAGGCTCCATCTGGTTCTGAAAGTGCATCTGGTATACAGACAGAAGAGTGATCCTCACCAAATGCAGCTGCAGCTGCTATTTTAAAATACAGAGAGAGGACATGCCCCCTTTATACAATAGTCCAGTGGCTAGGGCTCTTGTCAGGACGTGTGAAACACAGATTTAGTTTCTGTCTCTTCCTGAGGGAATTCAGCCTCTCATTTCCCACCTCTCAAGAGTCATTTAATCTCCTGCCTAGAGCTTATTTTGGGTGGGAACATTCTTCACCTCTTCTGTTGAAGCAGCGCTGCCATGCAGGAAAAAATTCCGGAGCCACAGCCTGTGGAACACAAGAAGGATAACTAACTCCCACGCCTGCTTTAGGGAATCCCATTCACAATTCTGAAGCATACTGTGGGATGCAAATGTCTCAACATTAGGCATCGTGTGTGTGTGTGTGTGTGTATGCACATGTGAAATTTTAGCTTTCTCAATCCCATATTGAACCTGTTTTAATTGTACTTTACCTAAAAGAGCTGTTGTACTGATAAATAAACTGAGAGTTCAGAGACTGACGTAGTGAGCACTGCATAAGTATTTTGAACAGAATGTGCATATATGGGTTTTGATTTTATGATTCATGCCACAAACTTAGAAATATGCATGTAAAGGTAAGTTACTGTTTATAAGAACTGCAACACCAATAAAAAGATACATTCATTAATAAAACATTTTGGGGGGGAATCATGTGGATTGGACAATTTTTGTAGAAAATTGAAAGTTAATATTTTAATTTAACCAGAACATTTTACAACAGAAGAAATTTGGATTAGGTATCGGCAGGGTGTCACCTGATAAAATGTGTGGTGAAGTTTGAACAGCAGATGTCTCACCCAGGGACGCTTCCCTGAGGAAACAGCAGGAACCTCCTGTACACTCACTTTGCCTGGCATTCATCTCCCGACCAGCTGCCAATTTTAAACTATAGCAAGTCTCTCAGTTTATAGTCCTTTCAAGCTAAAATCTGTTACATTTGGGGAAAAATAGCAATACTTATGTAAATCAATAATTGCATTGTATGTAATACAGTAAATCCATAACATGCCTAGAGTGACACTAACAACATCGTGCACGGGTGTTCTATCAAGCAATACATACAAAGCGATTCATATGCATTAGAGCCTGAATATGTCTTGCTCAAGTACTCATTTTGTTTGGCACAAACAGCCCTCTTTTTGCGACCCAGGAATAAATATCGCTTTGTTTCATTGCTTTTTTTTTTTTTTTTTTTTTTTTCAATGGAACTATTTGCTAAGGCTAAATCCTAGCCTCCATTCATATCACAGCTCTGCCTACAGTTCAAATATACTACACAACGATGATTAGTGATGTCTGCTATCCTTCATTCTGAGCTGTAGAACACTGCTCAAGCAGCCATGAAGAAATTGGTGAAAATCTGGTTTCTTCTCATTAATGAAATTTTCAAAATTAGAGGCAGATTAGAGATAATAATTGAAAATAGAATGCTGAATTTCTTTGTAAGTCATCATGAATGGAGCATTAACTTAGCTATCCTTTCATTCTATATTCTAGTCTCCTGGACTTTTTTCCTCATTGGTGCTGGTTTTTGGTCCAGTGCATCACAACATGTTCCAAGGCTGAATACAGACACCATTTTTAAAGCTTTCTTTGGTGCTTTTCTGTGTAAATCAAAACTGAGTGTATTCTTGTATTATTTTAAGTGAACCACATGAAAAATGGCAACTTGATCATCCTAGCAAACTGAAAGATCTTATAGCCAAGACAGGTGCAGGTGGAGTCAATTGTTACTTCTGCTTTCTGATGCATATCCAAGCACTTCTCACTATCAAATAGAAATAGAATTTCCACTTTTTATGATTTTTTTTTTTTACTTTTTCCACTTTTACATATGGAAATTATTATTCTTATGAGCTCCCCAAGATAATAATAACTTTTAAAGAAATCAAAACTAGTAATGCATACATTGGGTACAATTTTACATAAAGGGGAGAAAACAGTGCTAAAAAGTGAGAGATTTGTCGTATACTTTCTAAAGAAACCACAACTCAAATACCACTTCCGTATTGGAGATTGACAAAAATGTCCATTTGTCTACATTTATAATTTGGCTCCATTCAGGTAGTCTCATGCTTAAACAAAATTTAGAGCCTGGCCTCTGATTTCTAGTTCCCAGTTTGGGCACATCTCGTATTTCTTCTGTCATTTTATTTTTATGAGAAATATCTCTACTGCTCTTGGAATCCTGAGGGACCTCGGCCTCTCAACCACATTTTAAACATTCAGTTCTCCATCTTTGAAGCCTAGCAACATTGCTGTCATTTTGTTAGTTAAATGTTGAGTTACATCCCCTTTAAATTTAGCCTCATTTCTTTCCATCTGAAACAAGACATTTCTACTGAAGAGCAGAATTCGCATTATCTCTTTCTCTTCCAACTGGAAGCAAGTATGGCATTATTGCACCACTTGTATTTGTAGCCATGTCCTCTGCCCTTACTACCTGTTTTCCAAATAATACATTTACACTTTTTATTGATATTACTATTTTTTTTTATTTTATTTTCAATTGTGGTAATTAATTTATATTTGCCAAATAAATAGCATATTTACAACATACATTAAAACTGGAATTTATGATGAAACATTTATTTGTGAGAAAATGCAGGAAAAGCATCACCACCTTTAAAAATGTTGATTGTGTATACCATTTTAAAGGTCCTTGATGCACCTAATTCCCACTGATGTCAAAAGCTCAGATTGCTGCCTAGGAACTTTTTACCCTCCATCCAGTAAGAGTGAAGATGAGAAGCCTATATTTTTTCACAATCCTGGTAATATCTTGTCCAGCAAAACCATTCAGATGGAAGGCTGTGGTGAATGTGACTTGCTTCACTTTATTTTAGACTTAATATGTTTTCTGGCAAAACATTTCACACCTTTTGTTGTTGGTGGTTTTTGTTTGTTTGTTTGTTTTAAATGCTTGAGTCTGCACTGATAAAATGGTGCTGAATCAAGGTAGGTTTGGACCGTACTGATCCCTTGGTTGAGTTTTACCCTTTCCTTGACAAAGTCTTACAAATGGTAAGGGAATTATATCCAACAATTTACTACTTGGACCCCTGCCCTTCACTACTTATAAAAAAGCAGTCCTGAAATCTGTCTTCAATTTTGCCAAAGGTATTTGAGAGATAATGTCAGAGTAAGCTTGGTCACATTTTGATAATACAGGTGTCTCTGATTCCTGCCATGCTGTTTGAAGCATGGGTTTTGTTGCAGTTATAAGATAGCTATGACTGATGATGTCTTAGTGATAAGTACAGACAGTGTTCATGCCGTCTTTGTCAAATCTAGTTTTTCTACATCTAACCAAGGGGTTTTGCTCATTAGCATGAGTTAGCTTCTCTTACTGAACAATTTATTTCCTCTTGGAGGAATGAAAGGTGTATTTTTTATTTTTCATGGAGCATGACACATATCCTTTTACTAGGCTTCATTTTGCTTCATCATAAGAAATTATTTAGGATAGGACAGGATAGGATAATTGAATGTCTGGTCTTCCCCTTCTGTTTCTATATTTCACCCCAAATAATTTTTACTTTTTTTAAGTAGAAAATGATAAAATTGTTCATTTGGATAGGATTTCTGGAGTCATTATCTGGGCAAAGAATAACTCCAGTGTTTATGCAGCATCACAGAGTCCTAGACAAATGGCCATAGTTCAAAGAAGGTGATTTTGGTACACAGTAGTCACTGTCCATGCATTGTAGAATCATTTCTACATTGACGTGAACATTACCTTGACCTTACCATCCATAAAGAGCTATTTGTGCTTCACTTTTGTTGTAGGTCTTACATGTCCAAGATGCGGCCTCATTGTACAGCAACTGTGCAGCGTGTAAGCATATGTTTCTGACCTTCAAAGCTTACAAAATGTTAAAGGAGCTTGGATGTGTTTTATAGAATATGTAGATGTTTTTCATTTAGATAATATGCTCTCTCTACTTTCTCTTTGTGCGACCAAAGAAGAATATCAAAGGTAAATATGGTGAGTTCAGCTCACTGAAGAATCAAATAAGATTGGAGAGTAGAAGGCTGACTGAAAGAGGCGATCTTTCCACTGAACACACCTCTAATGGTGTTTTTCAGTTAGATATGGTTAGGATTATATCTGGGCTTCTCTTCTAACCAATTAACTCCTGTCTCTCCATAGTTCCTCAGAGGTTTAGCAAAAATATAGTTGGCTATAATGAATTTGGCAACATAATGTGTATATGAACTGGGAGATTATGAGTAAACAGGAATCTGTGAACCTGCTATAACTGTTGACTATGTGTTCTACTAAAGATTTGCTCCTACTTGAATCTCTTGAACTGGACTAAAAACTGAATGATGTCTTTCCCACTCCCAACCTAGCTTTGTAATAGCAATGGAGAATTGTTCTGTTTTGCATTTTTCTATCACTTTTCTTCTAATTACTTGTTTCACACATGAAAATATGTTTGCTGCTTTTATTTGCCCTGGAGGCTGCCTTTTAATACATTTATCTATAGAGATTATTTATTTTTACACATCACTGCAAGAGAGTCAGTCTGAGTGCCATATTTTCTAATATCAAGAATTTGTGTGCTTTGAGTTTCCAATATCTTTACATAAACAAGTAATTTATTTCAGTAGGGAGGGAACTACAGAACATATCTCAATTTCTATGTTTGCATTTTGATATACAGATATGCATTAAAAGTACACGGTAGCTCTGAGTGTGAGTGGGTGACTTACATATGTCTATTTATGTTCTGTTACTGACCAAAGTATAGAAGGCAAACTTCAGCAAACTAGATGTAGCCTATTAAATATTACTATCATGAGCATTTTTTTAGTGAGGGTTAAAAATCATTGACTTAAAGTTCTTTTCCATTGTCTGTACTGTATTCCTCAGGATATAAATCCATTTTGTAATTACTCCCTTCTTATCTCAGAAACTTTGCCTGACACACCATTCCATATGTTTATGATTCTCTGAATGAAAAAGTGTTCCCTGACAACCATTCAGATTTTTTTTCCTTTAATTTCCATTTATGCCTTATTGTCTTATAATGTTCAACTGAAAATATATGTTGCAATATTGTGTGACATTATCTGTATTACTTAAGATTTTATATAGCCATACATCAACCAAACATCAGATAAATCTCATGCTTCTCCTTTTTTTTTTCTACATCTTTCCTTCCAGAGCTGTATAGGTAGTAGATTCAATTTAGTCTTTATGACAACTTGACTTTAAGCATTTCTTACCTAGGACAGAATACATCTGCAATTTTGTTTAAGTCACTTTGAAATGTGAGATATATACATTTATAAACATATATATGGTTTGCTAAGCCTTCTCAGTAATTAGAAAAAAATAGGAAAAAAATGTTAAATATTTACAGTCAGCAATATGCAGTATTGTTTACAGAACTTCATAGATTTACTAGCATTTGCAAATTGAGGGAATAATCCAGCAGCACACTGAGAAAGAGCTTCAGGACTGGAACAGTATATAATGTTACCTGACTAATTTGCTGGACTTGCTAATAAATAACTAAGTTACACAAGAAAGGTATTCAGATGATTTGTAATCCTGCAATAATGGCTTCTAAATAGTTAAGATTACACTGAGAGATGAGAACCTTTTTCCCCTATATGCCATATACCAGCAGGGGACAAAATCAATCTTGTGAAGGCTCCGATTACTTGTGCTGCAAGTTTCTTGTCAGCAGATTCAAAATGTGCAGTGGAATGAATCTTCTGCAAGGTAGAGGTGCTGTCTATCAGTTGGGCATCTTTCCTCCCCTCTCTCCCCCCACTTTAACTTCCTGTGGATATGTGGTTGTGATAAATCAGAGGAAGAAGAGAAAATACAAGATGGTTCAGCACAACCATTTTAATCCTCTACTGTCAATGCACAGGAAAGGTGACACCAATTTTAGTGTCTTGTAGGTGAAAAATGTACCCTTGAGGTGGGGACATGAGAAAGTTAAGGAACAAATGAAGGAATCATTTTTGTCTAAAATACAATATGACTTGAGTATATACAAAAATATTGCATTCAAAAAATTAGGTTTAAATCCGTTAAGGATTGTGGTTTAGTCTGAAAAAAATAAAATAAAATAAAATGTGAATAAAATTCAAGCTGGAACATGGCACTTTTTTAAAGGAGTCTGAAAAACATGTATGACTAATGCAAGCATCTCAGGAGGCAGAAAATCCAGATCATGATCAGAATGGAATCTCAGAAACAGACTTTACCTTTTTAGTTATCCAAGCCAAACCCATATCTGCTCCTTGCCAAACTTTTGGGATTCTGTACTAAAGATCTGGGGGGGGGCTCTGCATGAATTTTTAATCAACAGAACATTAAAAAAATCCTTTGAATTTTTAATGAAACTTAAGGTACCTGTGGTAAGCAAAGAAATATGGCATTCTGAAAGGACAAAATCATTTGTTTTAATCATGTTTTCTCTATGTACTACAGAAAAGGAGCTTGTACCATCATGCTTCTTTAGTAAGGAGTAGTGACTCCTTATAATCAGTTCTGCAGCTCACAGGTCTAATAGCCAGGTCCAATTTGCAACATGTGGAGTTACTGCTTCCTTCTCCACATCTTCAGTACTCTTCTTTAGCCTCAGAAAGGAATTATGGGTTCACACTAAATATTCTCAAGTATTATGGAGAGCTTGAAGATTGCAAAATTAAGAACTAAAGAAGATTATTAAAATTTAATGGCCCAGGTCCGCCCAGTCAGTACAGAATAATGTTATGTAACACCTAACATCTTGCATATCCTGTGAAAGGATATGCAAGATGTTGTATATTATAGGAAGATTGAATTTATTCAATTTATTCAATCTTCCTATAATCACAATTAGACAAACAGGTGGGTTAATAGAGAAATATCATTTTTCCATCCTGCAGATGGAGAAAGGTACAGAGAGAAGAAATGGTACAACATGGATAGAAGTACAACGTTAGTTCTGGTTTCCAATTCCAAATTCTATCCATCAAATCATTTAATTTCTCAAGATTCTTGCCTCCGGTGATGTTCAAATTTATAAGCCAAAAATTCTAATTTTATTACCAGTGGCCTGAGATTTTATTTGAAGGCAAAAATCCAGGAAATGTTTGTGTTTAGCAGATATGTATCTGAGAGTTTAATCAGTTGTCTGATTAGTTGATATTTTGTTCTGCGTGCTAGTCAAACTCCCAAAGACCTAAATTACTCCCAGCACTCAAATTAACACTCACACTGCCTCTCACTATTGCAGAGATATAATACTGTCAGCAGAAGAAGGAAAAGTTAATGATCTTCGAAAATCTGTGTTTGCAACTCCAACTCCTTTCTTGTAGGAAACCACACAGAAGGGGGAAGAGAACTACTGCAAGATTTAAAGGGCTATTTCATCAATCCTCCAACACATGGTTGAGTTCTGTGGGAGAGGAAATGACAATGACTACACTTTTTCATCTTTTCTAGTGATCTTTGGGACATAGCACTATACATACCATTGATTTCAAGCCAAAAGAGACGATCCTGCTGTGTTTGTGTTTCTGTCACTAGTGGCAACATTAATCAGCAGTTTTCTATGTTGCTGAGTGCTGGCCTCTGCACCTTGCACTCCCATATTTTCCCTAAGTAAAAATCATACTTGAAATTACTGTTTATCCAAATGAATTGTACTTATAATAAATCTGCCATCAAAACATATATGCCTATGACATAGATTTCTGTTCCTCCGATCCTCTCCAAGCCTTTTGGTCTACTAGTAACAGAGCAGAGCTGAATTCAGGCATTGCTTTCCAAGCAGTGCTCATTACCTGAATGAATGAAAACCATTATGAATGGTTCTCAGTCATCAAATATGATATCATTTCACACAGGAAACTGCAGTCTTGATAAGATGCTTTGCACACTTTAGGTTTAAGTGCATTGCTGCTGAGGACCTGAGAGAAATTAAGAGAGTGGCATTTCAGTCACCTCCAACTATGTCTGCTCTCACCAAGGTGCTGTTTGAGTTGCACAGGTGAATCCTGTGGCAGTGCTGCTTAGATTGAAATTGTCCCTACACATTAGAGAGAACAAGTTAGAATAATTCTCTTTATACTACCACAAAAAAAAAAAAAAAAAAAAGACTATAGATTACAGTAAAAGGAGGCTCAAAGTTGGCCATTGCATTTGAATTGCAAAGTAGCAATCAATTAGTTTATCATTAATCAGATAATTTTGGAGATAGTGAATAATATGAAATGAAAAGAAGAAATAACTAGCAGGATAATTTTCAGGAACCATCTCTCAGCTTTATAAACTAATCCTCCTCTAATGGCCCTTTTTACTGTAATTTATAGGTTCATCATTACCCTTTTTGTATTAGTAATTATTTCTAAAATACCAAAGAACCATCTTTTTTTTCAAGATCCTTCTATGTCCCTGATTTACAGCTAGGCTCGTGTTGGACTCTGTCTTTCTGAGGTTTGACATTTCAAAATATTTATAGCTCTTTCACATTAATGCCTTTCTCATGAATCTGAAGGTGACCGTTATTTCTTTCATCTTGTTGTAATTAAATGGATCAACTATAGTTTTATTATTTCCATTATTTATCTGTACAGTACATTAAAACATTCAGATTAGCAAGTGGTATTGAACATTATGTGAACAAACAAATATTTCCTAAAACATAGGGTGCACATGATGCATTGGCTAAGAAATTGTTCCAAGTGGAAGCACAAAATCTTTAATATTTTATTGATCAGATCTAAACCTTCTGCCCAAAGTGGCAATTAAATTTCAATTAAACTGACTGAAAGCATCATATTAAATTTCAGCACTTTACGAGCTATCAGATAATGCTGCAGGACAAATCTTTAGTATGATCACACTCTTTTCAAATTATATTATCCTGTTCATTCACAATAAAAGTGACAGTTTTAGGTATACTTTCAATATTTCTTGAATATAAACCCTCTAATGAACACGTTTTATTGCCTTTAAATCAATTATTATTGGATATTTTAATAAAGTGAATTGAGCACTTTGTTTTACACACTGCTTAGAAGTTATTATATTTTGCAGTCAGCATAGCAAAGAACAGTAACAATGTGACAGAAATATCCAAATACCTAACATTAGGCTATAAATTTAATCACCTATTTACAATGATGAATATGCTACATTCCATTGCACAACAGCTACTAGTACAACATGTTAATTAATATCTGATTAAATCTCCAGACTTTGGGTCTCACTTTCTTCACCACTGTGCTTACATAAATGAGAAGCTTAAGATAATATAACCAAAATTGCAAGAGTAAGATATTGAATGTGCTTTTAGGGTATTGTTGCATACAAAGACTAAAATATATTCCTGTTGTCTCTCCCTTTCTAGTGGCTTTATGTGTGCATTGATGTTTAGGTTGCCCAAAATACACCTGGAAGTAGCAAAATTTGCTTACCTTGGAGGTTGTTATCACTCAGTTTCCTTTTGAGTTACACACATACACATATTTAAGTATAAATAACAACATTAACCATTTTTTCATGAAATATAGATGAGGCATGAGGCAAATCTAACACATGACTGAGAGTAGTCAAATTTCATTTCACATAGCAGGTGTTTGCGCATGTTGAACTGAATACATTTGCTGCTTGTTGTAAATAGAAATCTATATTCTATGTTGATGTTAAAAATTATTGCATTTTCATGGGTGGATACCTGAATATAATTATTTACAAAAGACATAGATTATTTTTCAGGTGGACTTTTACAGCACTGTGTGGTCATTATGTGAGGAAACCCCTATATTCTAACTCTCCTAAACTCCCTCCTTCTGCAGATGTTGATTTCAAAAGTAAGAGAGGCAGGTAATAGTTGCTTTTGGACAAGTCTGCTTGTGATTTAATCATCTACCATTAAGTGGACTCCTATGTAGCATCTTAATTCCTTAAAGCTAATCATTATCTTTTTTAGATTTCAGGAAAGGCAGAATAACTGGCCTAAAGAAAATGTCCCTAGTAGAGTCCAGCTGTCCATTCCAGCAAACAAGTCCATCTCCTCTAATAGTAATGTGCTATCACATTCTATCTTCCTTTTAACATCATGACAGTTTTTCAAAGAGAAAAAAAAAAAAAAAAACATAATGTTTTGTTGCATTTAGAGAAAAACAAAAATCAATAAAGGTAAATACAGAGAGGAAAAAAAGCCCATTTGTTTAGAGGAACATGGTTTTTGTACTGTAAGTACAGAATTAAAATTCTGAGGCATGTATTTTGCTGATACAGAGCACAATATTCCAGAGATTGCATTATTTCATATGAATAAGTATGTTTTGTTTGTTTTACCAGTAAACACTTCTTTTTCATTCCACTATTCTTCTCTCTTGGGAGACGAATGAAGAATTAGGTGTGTAAGGAAATAGAAAAAAAGAGGCTTTTGCAAAATGACAAAACTAGGGGAAAGTATTAGTTTGAAATCAGGACTCTTTTTTATTTTTCTGTACATGTAAAGATAAGAGAAGTCCTGCAGAGGGTCAAACAGTGCTTAAGTTGCTAAGTAAAGGAATTGGCCTCCAGAGCAGGTGTTCATGCTGTCTCAGCAGGCAGGGATGGTATACGTTGCATCAAACACAGTTTGCTCAGCATGTGCTCACACCTCCCCTGACCCCTACACTTCCTGGCTTTGCTACCATGAAAGCATCACAAGAAAGGAGGTGTGCTTGAAAGCAGTGTGGGTGGATCTTTATAGCAATCAGAAGCTCTCAGCTGCACAGACAGTTGAGCAGCAGCCATTTTTTAAAGCCAGACTCTTCCTCTGTCCCTGTTTAAGCAGGACCCCTGCCCAGCCCCCAGCCCTCCTGCTGGGAGCTGGCTGGTTGCCATGATCATGATGCTTGCATCACAACCTGTTCCAGCAGTTCCCAGGCTGACTCCTTGCCTGCCCAACCTATGGATTTTGCACTGTTTCTTGAGGCTTGGTCCATTTCAACAGTGTCTCTACTTCTAGGTACAGAAGGACATGACATTGGTAGGCATCCACATACAATATAAATGGAAGAAAGCAGATATGCTTACTTATGTGGAACGGCTGAGAGAGCTGGGACTGTTCAGCCTGGAGGAGATCTTATCAGTGTCTATAAATACCTTAGGGGATGGTGCAAAGAGAACTGATCCAGGCTCTTTTCATTGGTGTCCAGTGACAAGACAAGAGGCAATGTGCACAAACTGGAACCCAGGATGTTCCATCTAAACATCAGGAATTGCTTCTTTACTGTGTGGGTGATGGAGCACTGGCACAGATTTCCCATAGGGGTTATGGAGTCTCCTTCCTTGGGGAACTTTAGAAGGTGACTGGACACAAGCCAGGTGTTGAAGCTTGAGGTATAAATGTTGGATAGCTGTTGGATAGCTTCTAAATATATTAATCCCTAGGCATGGTACTAAGAATAATTTTAGTTGTGTTTTAGTGGTGCTATGGAGTGATTTTTATCATTGAATTTTATTCAACTGTAGTGGAATTCTGCAGGAAACTGTTAACTTTATATGATAATGGGAAGAGAGAGAAAGCAGGTGGGGGATGGATAAAATGCAAAAGCTTGCCTAGGTTTGAAGGTATTTTGCATTTTATTGAATCCTTACAATTCATTCTGGTGTGGCTCTGTTGTTTGAGCAAATCTTTTTGAATCTATCATAATAATCAACTTTTATGGATTATTCAAACACATTTGAAACTGCCACTGAATCTGAGAAGCTGAATCAAAGCCAACTTCACTGTACTATTCTTACTCATATCTAGTGATATGCTGGATTTATTCATAATACGAACAAAAAATATATGAATTTTGGTCAGCTGTATATACGTGAATTTAGATTTGTTCTCCAACATTCATGAAAAAGACTGGCATTCTGCTTTAGAGTGTGGAATACAATCTATCAGACTCTCAATAAACTGGAGAATATATATGTGGTTCATCCTATCTAAAATGAGATGCAGCACTTGCAATATGGAGAGCCCCAGCAAGGCTAGCAATAAAAGTAGATATACAGTATCTGACATCAGATTGTTTCAAGCTTAATTTCAGTAAAGTAATAAGGTCAGGAAAAGAAACGCTCAGTGATGCACAGATTGATGCTATTAGATAGAAACTACACATTCGCATCTAGCAAACACTTTTTTGTCTTCCTCTCATGGACAGAGCACAACGATATTCAATATAATCCCTACAGATTTATAACCATGAGATTGGACCAAGCTTAGCCTGCTGCGGTCAAGAACAGTACTAAAGCTAAGCAATATACACATTTATTAACACCAAAGGACATTATATTACTCTCATTTTCCAAAGTGAACATAATGAATAGTCCACCAACACACACTAGAGCCTGTTGACACACTTGTGGACAGCCATTAAGTCCTGAAGGCAGATCTTTAAAAGTATCCCATATCACACCTTGTTTATATACATATGTATGCATATATATATGTATATATGTATATATACCAACAAGACGACAGCAGTGCTTAACAACTGAATGCTAATTCTTTTGGACACTGAAAATATTTTCTTTTTGTAAATACTCCAAGTGAAATAATTTGTTGCTCATGAGTATTTCATGTCAACTTTCAGCTATCACTAAGAGGAAAACACTTTGCATGAACCCTAATTGAAATTCATATACTTTTCAGTTAGGCCTGAGAAAAACAAGCATAAAAAGGTTCAGAATTGATAATACTAGGGGTGATACTTCCCATAATTTGCAAGCCCCTGAGTCTTTTGACCTCTCTTTGGTTTGTCACCAGAAGAGGTAAATCACCAGTCTAGGGAGAGTCAGGCAGATTCTTGCTGCTCATGTCACTATTTTGTTGTGAAACATATGCAGGAGAAGTAACTCCATTCAGCTGCTGAGGAAACATCAAGTCTCAAGACTCCCTAAGAGAATATTCTTTTCAATTTAGGAAAGATCCAGTTTGTAGGTTGCAATCCTGACTACTCTTCTGCATGTTTGAACTATATACAGTTTTAAAAGGGGGGTGTCTAGACATTTTAAATATATGGGATATGTAAGATAAGAGCTGCAACTCTTTTACCACAAAAAAAAAAAAAATACATCCTTGTTTATGCAAATACCATATCTGATGAAAACTTAGGTAAAAATATTTGTATTTTTCTAACATAGTTAAATGATTACATACAAATTAACATCCTTATTATTAATAGCTACATCCTAAAGCCATTTGGGGGGAGGGAGGGATGTTGCACTTTCCTCTATTTATATCCCATGTGTCTGTCCTCTGTCACTCTCTTTCTCTTTAATCTTGTTTGAGTGTACGGCTCACTCGTCCTTATTTTATTGACTCAATCACAGGCACACTGTCACTTTTTATAAAATGGTCACTGCAGAATCACATCAAGCAAATTCTTGATTCTGCAGTCAGTAATTTAGTGCCTTTATGGAATTGCAATTTCAGGGCTCACTGCTTGTTTTTCTAAAATGTACTTTAGGAATTAGTTACTCCAGCCACAAATCAGTTGAATTTATGCACAGTTGTAATACAGTTTATGGCCTCATGGTACATTGCTTCAAAAACAGCAGATGTGAAATTATGATAAATATAATGAGTGTTTTTTTGCCTGATCTACTGGAGTAGAGAAGGATCTGGAGCGTGTTTACCTATCCCATACAGTACATTTAATGTCTTAGTCAGGACTCCTGACAAAGGCTGATTAATGTCCTCATCCCTTTTATTAAAGATAAGAGTAGCACTGCAGTCAGGAGATAGAAAGCACACCATAAATCTTTGTAAAATGAGCAGTCAAATAATCACTCATCAGAAATAAAATCTACATACATTAACACTAACACTCAGCCTACCGTGTGCATAGCCATAAAGAAAAAAAAAAAAAAAAAAAAAGAGAGAGAGAGAGAGAGAGACCAGGCAGATTTCCGGAAGTTTTAATTTCAACTAGTTCTTTAAGTTTAATGTTACAGTTCCCGTAACCTGGATGCAAAAGCTGGCATTTAAAAGCACATGTGAAAGGACCAGATGCCTTGTCATTACATTAAGAGCATGAAGCAGGCAACAATTAAGCGATTCACTGGAAAGACATAATGCTGATCTATGCTAGCAATTAATCACAGAATACATTAGACAATGATGGGTGACCTACAAATTTTTGACAAAATAATTTTTCATCATGTTGGCGATTTCTTAGCCTAATATGCCTGCAAGGCACAGAGTCCAAACCTGTCATTTATTCCATCTCTCCTTGACAGGCGGCAACCTGTCTTCCAGACAAAATGAACATTATCTGTGCTCACTAGACATTTAGTGCAGGGCTTAGCTTATGACTAATGATAATAGGCAGACAGAAATGTTAGAGTCTGAAATAATGTTCTCTTTGTTAAAGAAATTTCTTGAGGTAGAATTTTTTTTTTTCCCAAAGACGCATAACGATAAAAACTGTTTTTATCTGATTTTTTAATGCAATTTTAAAAAACAACATTTCATTTCCCAAAATAAACAGAAAAATAGCATGTCTTTTTTTTTTCTTTTTTCTTTTTCTTTTTTTTTTTTAATTTCCATCCCACAAGACTTCGTGCTACTTGCTGCACGAATTCATGCTAACAAACTGCTCACACAACAGGGATCTGAAGTAGAGATTTCAACAGAGAAAAGATTAGTAAACAGCCTGGCTTATTAGCTGCTGATTTTAGTTATCTTATTTTTGCCAGTTTTACATAAATGAAGTAGACTAAACCATTCATTTACCATTCATTTTTACCTGATAATAATGTAACCATAGACTGTCCTCATATAAGTCCTCTTGTTCTTGGACAGATATATATAGGTATGGATGGAGCCTAAATCCACTGTGATAGAAAATATGTTAGAAATGAAAAATGATGAGAACAGGTTGTTTATTCATATTGAATTTTAGTCTTAATTAATATGCCAGTGTTGTACATTTTGTGATAGATATCCACTAGGAGAATAAAATATAAAATAATTTATTAATTTTGGTCTTACCAAACATTTATGGAACAGTGAGCCCTAGCTAACTCAGGATCCAAGTGCCAGGAGCAGAGGAGACAGCAAACAGACCACAGAGTATTTTCTGTCTGTATAATGAAACTTCAGAAGCAAAGTCTTGATTGAGCACTCATTCAGTCTTCATCACACAAAGACTCTAGTCATGCTATTTTGTGCTGGATTCTGTACAAACACAGAACAATCAACATCCTTGATATACATGAACGAACTAATCTTTTGCACCTTAGATTCAAATTGGGCACACTTTTGGGTTTTGATTTTATTCCCTTTGAGGTCTTCAGCAACCCTTACACTATAACTGGATAAGACCAACTAAGAGGACAATTTTTAAGAAACAATGGAACTTAAAGGAGAAAGTAAAGTTTGTTATGTCAGGAGACTGAAAGCAAGTTTAAATAATATATATTTTAAATACTTCTATAAAAACTAAATTCTTATAAAGTGTGGAGGTAATTTTAACCAGATGTGCATCCTCTTAAAAATATTTAGGTTGTTTTATCTAGTATAGTTCAATGTCACACATGAATTTGTAAAGATTTATAAATAAATAAAGATTTATTTGTAAATCAGAAAGTTATCTTCACGTAGAATTTCATTCTATGGGCTGAAAATAACCCCAAATAAATATATTTTTGCACTGGCCCAAGTTTTTTCCATTTCAGCAGACAAAGATGTACAACAGGACAAAACTTGTCCTGTTTCCTACATGGTATTTGTTATGTTACTGTTTCAAAGTGTGTGATATAAGCAGCTAGGGACAAGAATATTTTGACTAATGATTTGGTTTTGACTGAAATTGCAGTTATTTTTTTCTTAGAGGTTGACATTTACGTTTTTACAAAGTGGAAAAAAAATTGCACTTGATTTCTGAAAAATGTTTACTTTATCTCTGAAAATTCAGTAAATATATTGAGTTGTTGTTACCACTTTTAAATCAAATCACACAGAAATCATGTGTAAGTTACACTGCAGTGTTTGGGGGGGGAGGGGAAAGGCTTCTGTATTTTGTCTTAAAATATGTTGACTGGAAAAGAATGAGTGAATTATTTTTTCATCTTTTAAAAATACCAAAGGTTTCCAGTTAGGGGATTAAGGTTCTCTGATTGTGAAAACATATTTTAATATCCATCTAACGCTTGGAAAACAAATAACCTTAGTCTTCACTGGCTTCAAATCCTTGATACTTTCTGAGAATCCATTTCATCTCTTTTAATATGAAAAAAAAAAAAAAACCAAAAACAAAAAACACATAATCTTTTTCCCATTATATGACCTAGCACTATTTATTTGTATCGATTCATCAATCCTAGTTCTATAAGCAACAGAAAGGAACAGAAAAAATACCTCTAAATCAATGTAATATTTATAGAAGTAAGTGTTTTTCCTCACCTTGAATCCAGTGGGAAATTCTTTTTTTTTTTTTCTTTTTGTTTGTTTGTTTGTTAACACAAAGTTGATCCAAATTGTCATCTATCTCCCTGTCTCCTGACAGGAAGCAACACAAAATTTTTTTGAGTACTGCTAACAATCTGAAGTCAAAATCTTTGTTGGAGTCTGTCGTTAACAGAGTGTCAACATAAAAGTATATTTTATAAAGCCAGTCTAGAAGACTTCATCAATGTTTGTGAATCTGAATTATAAGCTTACTTGTTAATTTTGCTTTTTCCCAAAAACATATTTATATTTTATGTCATTTCATTATGATCCTTTTAATTTACTCTGGGGGAAAGAAGAGTAGCGTCCTTGTTCCAACACAAATTTTATTGACGTTACTTACATAAGATTCAGGAAATTCTGATGAGTAACATACACATCTGCTATGGCTTGATTAATTCATGTATCTATGACACTATAAGTTTAAAGTTTATTCATAAAAGCAATCAAGGATGTTTATTGTTTAAAGGAATTGAATGGTCAGCTGATAAGCAATTGACTAATCAGGTTTTAGGCATATAAAAAGTATACTGGAAGGTCCATATGTTGGAATGGGAACCCATGATACATGGGGTTTTAGAGATACTAATTTCCAAGCAAGGGGACACATTTTGACTTCCTGAGAGTCAGTGTGTATAGCAAAAACTTTTTTTCCTGTGGAAGTGAATAAGTATTTTATGATAACTTTAAATATTCTACTTTGTTTTGCATTATGAACATTCTCAGCAGCTTTTTGTATATCCTTTCACTACCACTATTTTGAAAGTCTGAATCATTAGTTGACTTGAATTTCCTGACAAACTCTACTTCAAAGTCAAGATTTTGCCTGCCTTTTATGAAGCTAAAGTCTCTGCCTTTTAATGTTGTGAAAAGATATAGCTCCCTCTAAGAAGTCTATTTAACTACAGAAAATTAAAGTTTAGCCCTAAAGATGAATACGGTGTTTTTAGAGGCTGATCTCTT